>NW_006399901.1:937252-944334 GCF_000299155.1 Elephantulus edwardii | reverse complement strand
TGTTTGTTTTTTAAGGAGGTAAGCTCTTGGAACTAAACGCTGAAGACAAACTTAAGATCTAGATATGTGGGTTTTTAAAAAAAAAAAAACAACAACACACCATTTTGTAATAGGAATGGATGGAATGTCTTGGAAATGGAATTACAAAATATGTATTTTATAAAAGCCAAACTCTTGTACTTTTTATGTGAGAGTAGCCCACTTCAGTAGTGTGGCAGATAGCTTTCCCTTGAGGGCTTCTAGTGTTAACACTAACAACAAGCCTGTTAGGAAGTGGAGTCTATTTGGTTGGTGAGCTCTGAATGCCATTTTGGAACCTCAGCTCTACTCTCTAGCTTAGTATGGTTATCTCAGGTCCTGCTTCCATTCTCCAGCTCTCAGTCCAAATAAAGTTATTTCTCCTGAAAAAAAAAAACCAAACTAAAAAAGGTACATGCATTCACCTACTCATTCTGTATACTGAGCAAAGGATTCAAGTAGCTGGACTATGTGAAGAAGCATGTGGCACCAAGGGTCAGAGGAAGACTCATCAGTAAGCTGTGTTCTGCAGAATAATCAGGCTTGAGGTAAGTGAAGAGGACTTGAAGTACTTACTGAAGATTTAAGACTATAGCCTTCAGTATACACTTCAACCTAAAGAAAAATTCTCATAACACGGAAGAATCATGCTAAACATAGAAAAGATAGAAGTTGTAAAAAATTTCATTTTACTTGGATTCACGGTCAACATCCATGGAAACAGTAGTTAAGAAATTAAAGAACATATTGTTGTTGTTAGGTGCCATTGAGTCAAGTACAACTCATAGCGACCCTATGAACAAAAGATCTGAATCCAGTCCTGTCCTGTGCCGTCCTCACAGTTCCTGACACACAAGAGCCCATTGCAGTAGTCACTGGGTCAGTCTGCCTGGTTGAGGGTCTTCTTCTCCTTCTCTGACCCTCCACCCTTCCCAACATCATGTCTTTCTCTTAGAAATATGCCCAAAGTATGTGAGGTGAAGTCTCATCATTCTTGCCTCCAAAGAGCACTCTGGCTGCACCCTCTCCAAGAAATATCTGTTTATTCTCTTGGCTGACCATGGGATGTTCAGTGCTCTTCTCCAACACCGCAGCTCAAATGTGTCAATGGTGTACTTGGATCCTAGTGGGTGGGTGTGATTTCCTTAAAAGCTGGGGGTAAACTATTTGGGCTTTTATTTTTTAAAAAATATTTTATTTTTTAATTATGTATGTGTGTGTGTGTGTGTACCGCCAAATTGGATCTGACTGGTATAGGAGGAGATTGCCCCTCCTTCTCCAGCACAGCATCTGGTGGATTCGAACCACGCACCTCTGAGATTGCAGTGCAGCTTCTTGCCACTAGGCCACTAGAACTCCCTGGGCTTTTCTAATTGTGTTAGCAATCAAGTGTAAATAACATTGAATCAGGCAAATTTGTGGCCAAGGATCTCTTTAAAGTATACAGTAGCCAGGATGCTACTTTAAAGACTCGAGTGTGCTCGGGGCAAGCCATGGTATTGCCATGAGCTTTGTATGCATATGAAAGTCAAACAAGGAGAAGAATCAATGCTCTTGAATTGTGGTGTTTGGGAAGAATCTTGAATAAACCACGAGCTGTCAAAAGAATGAACAAATTTTGGAAGAACTGAAGCCAGAGTGCTCCTCAGAAGCAAGGATGGATGGAGAAGGAGAGGAAGATGCTCGATGAGAGAGGTTGCCTAGGTTGAAACACAGCAGGGATTGTGAGGAGGACAACAGCAATCGGCAGAGTTTGGTTGTGTTGTATACAGGGTTGCTATGAGCTGGACCAACTCAATGGCCTCCAACAACAACAACAACAACAACAACAACAACAACAACAGCCATCTATGGTGATGTGGCCCCGCTGCCCCACCTCACCACCCAGTGCCCATGGAGAGAGGCCTCGATGGCCTGGGAGTAACAGGCTGCCTTTCTCCTGCCCACATTAAGGCACACATCCAGCGTTCCCTTGGAGTCTCCGCACGGACAAGTGGGAAGCTCCTTCATGCAAGTGTCCCAGCAATTACCTCTAGATTCCCCTGGGGTGTGTGTCAGAGCTGGCCTTCTGGATGTCCCTCAGGGAGCCTGGTTTTCCCCTACCAAGTTTTCCAGTGACTTCTGTCAAGCAAAGGTTCTGACCTTTTGCTGAAGGCTCCGATCCACCACACTTGGCATTTATTGCAATAAACATGGCCCCACAATCTGTGTGCATCCTTCCTCCTTTCTCACTTTCCATCTCTCCCACGCCAGTGTCACCTCTCTGCAGGACTTGGGACACCCAGCTGTCGTAGAACCAGTGCAGCGAGGAAGAAAGAGACTTGTGTTTTGACTCCCACTAGTTGGGACATTCCAAGGACGCTGATTCAAGCAAGGTCAAGTGACTCCTCAGCCCCTGGCGGTGTGAGTCACATTCTCATAAACTTGGCAGGGATGCCTCCGTGTTACAGGGTTTGGGATGATGGTCCATCACAGCTCCAGGCTGGTGTCATCCTGGCCCAGAAACTCCGGCCATGGAGTATGTCCTGGGCTTGATGTCAGACCCAGAGAAGAGTCCTGATGGGTTCTGCTCACGATGCAGATGTGCCCACACCCAGGGTATTTAGAAGTCCAGGTCCAGGTTTTCCAGATGGCTGGATTTTCTAAGCACTTCTGTGTGCTGTGTGTTGGTGTGTATTGTTGTGAATGCATGTTACCCATTCGTTGGTATATAAATTGGAGCTTAAATACTTTAGAGACATCAGCATCAAGATGTTGCTTATGACGCAGAGGTTAAAGATGTCCCAAACGTCCAGCTCTTCCAAACTGCTGGGGCACACCATCATCTGCGATATCTGTTACTCCACCCCTCAGTACTCGCTCTCCCATTTCGGTCTTTGGGGTCTGTAATTTGCTGCAACAGCTCACAGAACTCCCAAACCGCCAGGGAAACAGGCCACGTGCTTGTGGAGGCTGGCAAATTCCAAATCCATGCATCAGCCTTTAGTCTGGAGAGACCTCCTGACCCATGTGGCCAAATGGGTTGATGAACCCAAGTTACCAAATCAGACGACAGGGTGCAGGCTCACAAGGCTGTTTACAAGGCAGGCAAGTCAGGTCCCACAAGTCAGGTAAGGAGGAGCCAGGTGTGGATCCAGAGCAGGGACAGCCATGCTGGCCTCTCCAGGTGCCAGCAAGTCAAAAGCGACGCAGTGGACCAGCAGAGGCTGTAAATCGCATGGGAAATTGCCCATCTTTCTCCAGCAGAGAAACTAGAGGATTTGGATCTCCTTTGCTTGGCAGTTCAATAGTGACTTGAGGCATATTTTCTAGTGAGTCAGGGACTCAAGAAATGCCCACTCTAATCCTACCTCATCAACACTACAGCTCAATCGAAATGAGACCAACCACAGCCACAGGCCCAGAGGACAGGGCTTCTACTATGTCACAAAACGGAGGACTCTGGGTAGAAAGGCTTGTGAAGTAAATCACTGTACCACAAGGAGCTCTGGTGGCTCAGTGGAAAGGAGTTGTATTGCCAACCCAAAGGCAAGTGGTTCAAATCCATCAGCTGCTCTTTGTAATAGAGAGAGGCAATCTCCTCCTGTGTGATTTTCCTCTGAAAACCCGCTGGAAGGTCAGCTGTTAGTCGATTCCAACTTGAAGGAACATAACAACAACAATAATTAGTATGTGTACTGGAGTGTGTACGTATATGTGTGTTGATCTATGTGGGGGTATGTGTTAGCGTATTGTTGGTGTGTATGCTGTTTTATCTGTTGAAGTGTGTTTGTGTATGTTTTTGAGTGTGTGTGTGCTGGGGTGTGTTGGTGTATCCGTTGAAGTGTGTGTATGTATGTGTGTGTTGTAGAATATGTTGGTGTAATGTATATGTTGAGGGGGTGTTAGTGTATTGTTGATGCATATTGGTGTCTGTGTGCACTGTAGTATGTGCTGGTGTAGCTGTTGAAGTTGTGTGTGTGTTGTGGGGTGTGTGTTAGTATTTATATATATGTTAGGGTGTGTGTTAGTGTATGTACATGCTAGGATGTGTGATAGTGTGTTGTTGGAGTGTGTGTTGGTGCATGTGTGAGACATGGTGTATGCTAGTGAATCTGTTGAAATGTGGGGGATGGTTGATGTAAGTGTGGATTGTGGTACAGTTGAAGAGTGTGTGTTGTGGTGGTTGCATGTTGGTATATGACTATGTGGGGCGGTGTTGGTGTATATTGGTGTATGGTGCATTGTAGTATGTGTTGGTGTATCTGCTGAAGTGTGTAGGTTTTGTGGGGTGTGTGCTAGTGTTTGTATATGTTAGGGGTGTGATAGTGTGTTGTTGGAGTGCATGTTGGTGTATGTGCATTGTGGTACGTGTTGGTGGATTTGTAGAAATGTGTGTGTGTTGTGGGGGGTGTTGGTGTATGTGTGAGTTGTGGTATGTGTTGGTATACCTGTTGAAGTTGTGTGTATGTTGTAGGGTGTGTGTTAGTGTACTGTTAGAGTGTGTGTTGGTTCATGTGTGAATTGTGGTATGTGTTGGTGTATCTGTTGAAGTCATGTATATGTTGTAGTAGGGTGTGTGTTAGTGTATTGTTGGAGTATGTGTTGGTTCATGTGTGAGTTGTGGTATGTGTTGGTGTATCTGTTGAAGTTGTGTGTGTGTTGTAGGGTGTATGTTAGTGTATTGTTGGAGTGTGTGTTGGTTCACGTGTGAGTTGTGGTATATGTTGGTGTATCTGTTGAAATGCATGTGTGTTGTGGGGTATGTGTGTTGGTGAATGAATATGTTGGGGGTGTTCATGCATGTTTAAACTGTAGTGTTGTTGGATTGTGTGTGTTGTGCATGTTGTATCTGTTGAGGTGTGTTCAGGTGTGCGTGTATGCTGGGGTGTGTTGGTGTATGTGTTGAAGTGTGTGTACTTGCGTATGCATTTTGGGGTTTGTGTTAGTATTTTATTGGAGTGTATGTGTGTATGTGTGTTGGTCTATGTGTTGATGTATCGTGAGAGTGTGTGTGCTGGGGTGTGTCTTTGGTGTGTAAGTGTGGAGTATGTTGCTGTACTGTTGGAGTGTGTACGTGCATGGAGGTATCATTGGAGTGTGTGTGCTGAGGTGTGTATTGGTGTGCATATTAGAGTGTTTGTGCTGGGGTGTGTATTGATGTACATTTTGGAGTGTGTTTTAGGGTGTATCTTGATGTACATATTGGAGTGTGTGAGTGCTGGGGTGTGTCTTTGGACTGTATAAGCGTGGAATATGGTGGTGTATTGTTGGAGTGTGGACATCTTTTGGGGTACCACTGGAGTGTGTGTGTTGGGGTGTGTATTGGTGCGCGTATTGGAGCGCAAACCTATTGTGTGTCTTTATTCAATCTTCCAAACCTGCACATATAGAGGGGCAGCCAGAGAAGTTCACTAGGGAATTTCCCACCTTTCTTGCTGATTTTTCTCCCTGCACCTGGCCTGCTACCTCGTCACTGGATCGCCCAGTAGAAGCTTAAATGTCGATTGAATGAAGACTCGAACAGACCCCCCTACATCTGCTGGGTTTTGCAACATGTAGGACCAGAGCCTCCAGCGGAAGCAGACCCTTTTCCATGAGGCTGTCAGGTGCTGCTTTCGTAAGATTTACTCTGAAATGAATTCTATTTAAAAAAAAAAGATAAGAATACCCCCATCTTTCCTTTGTTGGTTTGTTTTCCAAGAAAACATTAAAATCTGTCCAGGGTGGATGACGGAGCAAATTCTGAATTCATTTTTAGACTGTTATCATGTGGAATCTGTGACATCTCTTTTCTCCATCTCAGCAGTAAAAACAGTTCTGTCTTTCCCCTCACTGCTGTCAGCTGGTTCTGACTCCTAGTGGCCCCCCAGGGGATGTCCGAGGGTCTGTCTGTGGAAAAAGACCGCCCATCTTTCTCCCCCAGAGGGGCTGGTGGATTCGAACCACAGAGCTCGGCGACCTTACACACTTCGCCTCAGTACTGACCTCCTCTTGTGGCACTATTCCCAGAGCTGCTGGAACAAAAATACCAGGCCCAGGGTGCTTGTAAGAGCAGAAAGTCATGATCTCACAAGTTGGTAGCTAGAGCCCACGTCAATGTGCCCATCAGGCCGGGCCCCCTCCCAAGTCTCTAGAAGGTTCTTCCCCGTCTATCTCACAGTTCTGGTAGCCTTTGCGTTCCTTATTCTCTCTTTGTAAGAAAACCAGCTATATAGGATTAGGATTCACCCTCCTGTAGTTTGACCTCAGGTGAGTGAGTAACATTTCCAAAGACTGGGTTCCCAGACACGTTGCTGCTCACAGGTATTGAAGATTACGTTTCTTCCAAACCTAGATATATAAAGGGGTGCCCAGAGGAAACTCACTGTGGAATTCCCCACTTTTCTGTCTGATTTTCTCCCCGCACCTGACCTGACACCCCAAGTCACTGGGTCACGCAGTAGAAGCTTAACTGTGGATATAGTTGAATCCTGAAACAGCCGTTTGTTGTTTGCTTTTGTTAAGTCAGGCATCAGAATGCATCGAATGATTCCCACAGACTGCCAAAAGAACAAATAAATGTGTCTTGGAGAAAGTGCAACTCGAGTGCTACTTGGAGGCAAGGATGGCAAGGGTTCATCTCACATATTTTGGGCCTGTTATCAAGAGGGGCCAGGCCTTGGACATCGTGCTTGGAAAGGTGGAGGGTCAGTGAAAGAGGAAGACCCTCAGAGGAGATGGGTTGGCGCAGTGACTGCAGCGATGGACTCAAGTGTGTCCAGAGGATGAGGACGGCGCAGGACAGGGAAAGGTTCAGATCTGCTGGTCACAGGGTCAGTGTGAGTTAGAATGATAACAAGAGCATGCTGGTCAACCTCACAAACTCAGAGAGCAGAATCTGGGCTCAACCTGCTTTCTCAGCCCCACCACTTACACAATCAAAGCCCTTCCATTTTGCTGACCTTCTAACCTTCTAACCTTCTAACCTATGTATTCCAGGAAATAGTAAATAATGTGATTAATATTTACTGACGAGCAACGACGTCAGTCTGGAGACTAAGGTGTGCCTGATTCAGGCCATACTTTGCAATTACTTGCTATGC
>NW_006399901.1:919657-936837 GCF_000299155.1 Elephantulus edwardii | reverse complement strand
GGCACATAACAACAACAACACAGTGTTACTTCTGGACTTTGTAGCAAGCTTGGGCCTTCCAACAACCTTCAACAAATGGCCTCTGTGTCCCCACCTTCAGAGCAAGGACAGCCACATCTGCCTCATGAAGTGACTGTGAGGATTTGCTGAGATGACCAGGTAGACAGTTCTGGAAACATGCATCGTTACTATTAGGCAGACAGTACATGTCCAGGGCACCAAAAAATTGGGTTTTTGTGGGGATTTTTAAATCAAGACTTGGATGTTTCAAAACAGGCATCTTATGCTGTCATCCTGAGGAAAGTTGAGACTCCAGCCATCGGACTTCCTTTTTCGCATTCTGTCTTTCGTGCTGTTTTTATTTTGAGTAACATTGCGGGGCTTGGCTCCCAGTGCCATCTGCTTGAGCGGAGTCAGACTTCCTATGGCCACCTTGTGCATCCCTTCACCTCATGGCCAAGGACCCAAGGGCTCTGAAAGGTGAAAGGGCTCTGAAGGGGGAGCACCTCATCCTCTGCCGTCCAGATTGGCAGGCCAAGGTCATTTTACCTCAGAGTAGATGTATTGGCCACACACCTGCCCTCCCCCCCGTCAGTCAGGGAGCTCCCAGCAGGACCTGGTCTGAGGATCCTGGGCCGGTGTGAGGTCAGCAGAGAGACTGGTGAGCAGTAGTGAGTCCTTTCTTCCAGAACTTTCTTTGGGTATAAGAAAGGCTTGGATACCCAGTATCCAAGTATCCAGATACCTAGTATAGTGGATCCCTGGGGCTAGAGGCCTTGGCTCTGTGGACACAGCAGGTCCCAGATCAACTGTGTGGAGCCGAACCCACGGCCACATAGACTGTGGGGTCTCCTCAATGGGGTGGCCTTGCCCTGACCTCACGGCTTTATGCAATGCCACCTTTCCCAATCGCCCTCAAAGCTGCACTGTGACATACACAAACGGGCGCCTTCGTCTGTCCCCGGTGGCTGTCACAGAATTGTCATCAAGTGCTGGGGGGACCAGCCAGGGATTTGCCTGGGACATTCCTGATGACCCCAGGAACAGCTTTGGCCATTGCTTGCCTAAAAAGAACTTCCTTTTCTTTTTTGTTGTTGAACAAACATGTCGGGGAGCACACACACAAATTAAACAACTCAGGACATTTCAGGGCAGAAATTGGTGGTGCAGTTGTAAAGCACTCAGATGTCTATCAAAAGGTTTGAAGCCACCAGCCGCTCAGTGGGAAGAAACAGGTGCCAGTGGGCTTCCCTCAAGAAGCTGGCGGATTGTTCTCTGTCTGGGAGGACTGTTGTGCAGTCAGGATTTATTCAACAGCGATGAGGGGCTGTTTTGGTTGAACATTTTATATAAACGAAAGCAGACCTAGGCAACTGTCTCCCACTCTCTAAGTTTCCAGTATTTATTATTCATTGTAAACTCCCAACACATTCTAACTAGATGGTGACATGTGTTTAGGGAAGAAACACACGCCGGCTGAGTGGGAAATGGCGCGTTTGGCTTCCGGAAGAGCTTCTTTCTAAGCAACTTTATGAGGAAACATTTCCTTGAGAAGTCTGGGCCACCTTTGGTTTATGGGAACCCACAGTCACCAAGAGAGAGTTTGCGTTGCTCACTGGGACGCAGTTTATTCCATGGTTGTGGGTGATCCTTTCTGTTCAGCCTTTATCAGGATTGTTGTTGTTGTTGTTATGTGCCATTGAGTCTTTGCGACTCATAGCGACCCCTATGTACAACAGCCCTAAACCCTGCTCTGTCCTGTGTCAATCTCACTGCCTCTGACACACCCATCCCGATTATCCCAGTCACTGAATCAATCCACCTCACAGAGGGCCTTCCTCACCTTTGCTGTCCCTCCACCCTCCCAAGCATGATGTCCTTCTCCAAGGATCTGTCTCTCCTTACAACATGTCCAAAGTATGTCAGACGAAGCCCCAGAATCAGCCCCAGAATCCTTGCCTCCAAGGAGTCAAGCTGTAGACATAACAGTGCTGTTCCGGGACCTTTGGCTTCGATAAAGACAAAGAGGGGCATCGAACTGGGTGCTTCACAGCCTAACTCGGGATCTGGGGGAGCATGTTTTTGACAGACGTCTTGGGTCTGGGAGAGAGGACCGAATCTGCAGGCCCAGGACCGAGCAGCAGACTCCTTTTGCAACTGGCTTCCCTCACTGAGCACAAGATTGCAAGCCTTGTGTTGTAGCATGTATCAGAATATTATACAGTGTTTTGTTCCATTTATTAGCTGATGAATGTTTATCTTTTTACTACTCTGCTCTTATGAAATGGATCACCAGGAGCCTGTGTGTACAAGCTCCAGGTTTTAATTCTTGTAGGCGTGCAAATCAAGGGAACTCTGATGACCTGATTTGTAAGGATCTGTGTGCTGCGAACCCAAAGGCGGTATCTCTCTGGTGGTTTGAATCCACCAGTTGCTCCAGAGGAGAAAGATGGGCAATCTCCTCCTGTGTGATTTACAGCCTCCAAAAAACCCACCGGAGGCCCAGCTATGAGTCGGTTCCAACCTGATGAGCTTTGTGCTTTGTGGGGCTCAGTTGCTGGGTAATTCTGGTCTCTGCTCGCTGGAATTCTAGAATTTACAGTCTGCAAAGGGCATCATGTTAGATGCAAATAGAATACTGTTGACTGACTCATGAGGGTCAGAGTAGAGCTGTGCTCCAGGGTCCACGGTCAGTTTGGCAGAAGTAGATTCCCAGTCCTTTCTTCCAAGTGCCCTCTCCTTGGACTTGAACCCCCCCACCTCTCAGTTAGCCCCCCGAGTGAGTGCACTGACTGTTGGTCCCAACCACCCAATTGTTGTTACAGCAGCTGCAGCATTTCACATTCCTCTGAGCTACGCACAAAGGTTCCGATTTTTCCACATCCTCACCCACTCTGTTATCTGTTTCTTCAATCACAACCATCCTGGTGGGTGCGAAGTGGTATCTCACTGTGGTTTTGACTGGCGTTTCCCTTTTGATTGATGATGATGATGAAGAAGATCTTTCCATTTGCTGGTCGGCCATTGGTATCTCATCTTCGGAGAAATGCCTATTCAGCTCCTTTCCTCTTTTCCCCCCTAATTGAGTGGTTTTGGTTTTTTACCTTTCAGTTGGGTCGCCCTGTATGTTCCAGTGGGGGAACTGAGGCTCTGGAAGAGGCTGTGTCTGGGCCAAGAACACTGGGGTTGACTTGATCTCCTGCAGACTGGGGCCACGTCTTCCAGCTCTAAGCCCCTTGGCTCTTCGGAGCCAGCTCCCTGCATGCACCATGGCGGGTACCTCCCGGGCCCCTCCAGATCCTGGCTTTGCATTTGAAGAAGCAACACCCTCCAGCTGGACCATGAACCGGAAGGAGCAGTTCTGAGGAACCCAAGTCCTCTCCTTCCTCTCAAGAATCACGCGGCCCCAGCTGACGTGGCCCGGGAAGAGGGGGGGCCACCTGGCCCTGCGGTCAGGGCCTATTTATACTGACTGAGTCGTGTTGCAAGCTTTTTCTGGTGGCGAGAGGGACGTCACTGGGCGCTGACCTCACCAGAAACGCTGACGCATCTTCCCTCTTACTGTACTAGAATGGACAGCCAGGGCTCCCCACCTGCCACCTTCTCTGTCCTTCTTCCCTGGCCAGGTGCTCCCTAACCAGGGGTGCGCCCCCAAGTGTTCCAGCTGCCTGCACTCCTCCAATCACACCTCCCTCTTGCAAACCCTTCCTCGTGCTTGGTGATCTGGCCTCCAGGCTGTGTGCCGGGCATGCAAATTAGACAGCCTTGTTTGAATGTGGTCTGCTTCCTACCTGTTGGCCTCGGGCAAGAAGCTTGGAGGCCTTTTAAACAGAGGAGACATCACAGCCTCCCCAAGCTGGTGTTACTGTTGCTATGTGCCATACAGTAGAAACTGACCCGATGACCCTCCAGCAGGTTTTAAGGGACAGTTTAATTAATTGCGCAGAAGGAGATTGTCCATCTTTCTCTTGCCAAGGAGTTGGTGGATTTGAACCTGTGCCTTCAAGTAGGCAGTGCAACTCCTTACCGCTAAGCCATCCAGGCTTCCTAAAGAGAGAATTGTTGTTGATGGTAGGAGCCTGAGGGATGAGGATGGAAAGGGGTGTAATCATAGGGTCACACAGTTTGATGGGTGGAGGGAGGGGTGACATAAGGAAATGGGAAAGATCTGATGTGAAAAACAATGTATACGAACTTTGTAAGTAAACCAGTATAAAATGGAAAAAAAAATTATTCTTGTTGTTGTTAGGGGCTATTGAGTCGAGTATGACTCATATTGACCCTGTGAACCACAGGTCTGAACTCTGTGAACCACAAGTCTGAACTCTGTCCTACCTGCACCAACCTCATAGTCTCTGACACTGGAGCCCTTTGCTGCAGTCACTGTATCAATCCACCTGACTGAAGGTCTTCTGCCCCTTCACCGTCCTTCCACCCTTCCGAGCATGATGTAATTTTCCAAGGGGCAACCCCTCCTAACAACAAGCCCAAAGGTTGTGAGACGCAACTTCACTTTCCTTGCCCCAGGGAGCACTCTGGCTGCACCTTCTCCCTGACATATCTCTCCCAGACATCTGTATGGGATGTCCAGTGCTCTTCTCCAACATCACAGCTCAAAGGTGTCAATTCTTTGTCTGTCATCCTTATCCAGTGTCCAGCTCTCAGCAGTCAACCTGGTGGGAGGAGGGAGTAAGTTGAAGGTGGTTGGCGGCCCAAGAGAGGAAGGAGCTGGAGAAACAGCTCTTGCAAATGCCCCAGAGGTGGTGGCCACTTGGCCACATCCACTTAATCAGCATCGCCATGGCTTTCCGCTGCTTGGACTGTCTTGGGTGGGAGAGATGGAAATGGCCTTCCAGTCCACTACTGAGGAACTACAGTGACCTGCAGCCAGCCTGGCCCTGGCCTGCCCAGAGCAGATGGTTGGGAGGACCCTTTTTGTCGACTGGACCCCTGAATCACAGTCACCCCGTGGACAATGTGCCATAACCGTGGCAGCTTGTGGATCCAGAGGGTTTTCAAGGACTGGTTTGCAGAAGTCAACCTCCAGGCCTTTCCTCTTGGTCTCTCTGGCTGGAAGCTCACCGGAGCCTTGAATGTCTCCATGCTGAGAAGGGTGGTGGCATCTCCCATGGGCTATTTTACGCCCTTGAGGGGAGTTGATCATGACTTTGTGTACAACAGACTGAAGCCTTGCCTGATCCTGCCCACATGCTGTTGTAGGGACCCTGTGAATGACAGATCTGAGCCTGCCCCACCCTCCTCATCTCTGACACACTAGAGCCCATTGTTACATTCACTGTGTCAATCCATCTCGTTAAGGGTCTTCCCCTCCTTGTCGGACCCTCCATTTCTTCAAGCACCACGGGGTCTTTCTCCAATGACTGCTCACCTAACAACGTGCCCAAAGTATGTAGCATGTACTGTCACCATCCTTCCCTCCAAAAGCATCCTTTCCAATGTGTGTTTATCCCAATAGATGTTCGAAAATTTTATGAACAATCTCCCACAGAGTAGGGGAGACTTCTGCCTGCAGGGATTTTGGTGCATTTAGCCTTAACCAGGGTGGGCTAAGCACATTCCTGATTCAGCTAAAACCTCTCTGAGGTCCCCCGGCTTTCCAGAACCTCAGCATGTTCTCCCGGTCACCTCACTTAGAGTCGGCTCTGTGCTAAGAAGCCCCCCAAGTCAGGCTCACTTCTGTGCCCCTCTGAGACCAGCCAGGCAGCCCTGCCCCGCTCAGTCCCCTCTGTGCTTAGAGGAGGCCAGACATGAGAAGTGGGGGAGGATTCAGGCTTGCCACAGCCCCAGGCGAGGAGACTGTGGAGGCAGGGGGGTGGGGGGGCTCCCGCACGAGCAGTTTAAGGGAAGTGACATTCTCAGGATGAGACACCAACCCTGGTCCCTGGGGCTGGTTGTGGGGATAGAAAGGGCCTCAAGCAGGAACATCAGGTTGAGGTGACAGGGAGTGGTGGGAGGGGTGAGGGCAGCCTGGCTGGGTGTGTGGGTTGCTGGCACTGAGTGGGCCCCACGGGAGTTTGTTGTGCATGAAAGGTGCCAGTGGCTGGGCTGGGCCAAAGCTCATCCAGCCCTCATCTTTTCTGGCTAGTTTCATTTTCTAGGATCTGCTGGCTGGAGCTGGCAGACAACCCCGGCAGATCCCGGAGAATCCACCTTGACTCCTCAGATCTTCCCAAGCCGAGCTCTTGAAGGCACAGGACAAGGAACTCCTTCTGAGCGCTTCAGATAGTCAGTCCCTCTGCCTGCCCTTGCCTGGGCCTCAGTTTATCCCTTGGTGAAGTAACCGGTTGGTGGGGGAGGCACCTTCTTGGGCGTGGTTCATGCTGACTGACAATCCAAGGTCTTCAAGGAGCAAGGGCCGCCCCACGATTGATCACTATCTTTCAGAGAAAGTGAAACCTGGTCCCCAACTGTCGCCACAGCAGCTTGGCTTCCCCTCTGAGCTCACAGCTTCCCTGTCTCCACCGCCTCCAGGCTCGCCCCTGACAGCCGGCCACTACTTGGAATTAGATGTCCATCTCTGTTTTTCACTTCAAATGTCTTTTGCCTTTTATGTCCATGATGAGTCTGCGGAGGTGAGCCAGGAAACTCTCTGTCTTCTCCATATGACAGGTGGGGCTTCTGAGGCCCAGAGAGGTTAAGCAACCTGCCCCAGGTCACACAGCACGTCTCCCTTCCTTGTATGTGCCTGGTTCTGTCCAGACGGCCAGTCTGTCAGGAAGGGGTGGGGAAGGCGTACTGGGTGGGGGGAGCACATTGAGAGAGAAAAGAGATGACTGAGTCGGGGGGCCAGACCACAATCTCAGGGCTGCCAGCCGGAATCTGGCTCCATGCCCAGAGCTCACTGGTTTCCGCTCAGAGATGTCCCAACAGCCCCGGCAGGAGGGCGAGAGGGCACTGAAGAAGGAAGATGTGGCGTTCCCCTCAACTTCAGGCCACAGGAGCGTCCTGGAGGTTATGGCCCCTGGTCCAAGCTGGCTGGGCCCTCCAGGGGCCCACCTCACAGGCTGCCCCCTCTCCTGGACACGGCCTCCTACAGGTGTTGCAAGCCCCCGAGTTCCCTGCTCACCCAGGAAGACTGAGGCTGCGGTTTGCATCATCCCTGGGCGTGGGGCTGACCTCGAAGAACAAATTCGAAGAAAAGAGGAGGAGGAGCAGCCGTGGACCGCGCCCAGCGCCCATTGGCCGCCGGTGGAGACTTTGGTTTTGGGGGTCATGTTCCCAGAAGGCCTGCCTTCCCCCCTCCCCCTCCCCACCCACCTCACGAGGTGTTGGCCAATCGCCCCGGCGGGCATAAAGTGGTGGCTGGCCCTTGGGGCTCCCAGGCAGGAGCTGTCACCCCCAGCAGCCACCGGCCAGAACCCAGGCAACCCAGCATGCGGGTACAGCTCACGTGGAGGACGCTGCTCGGTGAGTGCTTTCTCCCTTTCCTCCAGCGCCTGCCTCTGTGCCCACTGGTGCTGGCAGGGAGCAGGCAGGTACCCTCTGCCTTCCAGGACGTGGGGGCAGGGGATCCTGGCCAAAGGATGCTAAGAAGAAGAGAGCGAGGAGGTCCAGTCCAAGCGGGGCCCTCTGAGGGTCAGGTGCCTATAGGGTGGTGGAGTGGGCAATCAGGAAGACTTCCTGGAGAAGGTGATGTAGAGACAACTCTGATGTTGGAGCAAGAGGAGGTCGGTGGAGCACTGGGTGGGGGAAAAGGAGACCAGAGGTGTGCTAGGCAGAGGAGGAAGCTGCAGAAGCTGGGCAGGAAAAGGATGCAATTCTTGAGGGGTGTGGGGCCTCTTTTGAGTGGATGACCTGAACCTTCTTCCCCAATTTGGGGGTCTAGGAAGAGAGAGATAGCCAGTCTTGCCCACAATCACACAGCGCAGATAGCCACGCCCACATGGCGACACATTAGAGACACATGACGTCACCCATAACCTCAATCTCACCAGCCCCGGGAACCTCACATGTAGACTGGGCCCCACAACACAGCATCCTGCAGCTATGGATACAGCCACCAGGGGGCCCTTCACACGGCCCCGTGGTCCTGTGAGACCCCCACATGCACCATCTCACCCACACCAGGGGGGCAGTGGCCAGGGTCCTTTGTGGCAGCCAAGTTGGGGGGTGCTGTCTGGTCCCTGATGTCCCAGGAGCCAGCCTGTATACAAGGCTGCATGGATCTCAGGAAGGGGCGATGGAGTCATCGCCTTCCGGGCTCTTGCGCCACAGGCCCCTTCAGATCATGTGCCTGCCAGAGGGTGGGGGGCAGCTGAGCCATAACTCTGCTGTCTTCTGGAATATTCTGAGAGGGGCTTCCAGCATTCTCCATGGGCTGGTGAGTCAGAACTTGATCTGTTCACTAAGGCCTGGGGGGGAGACTATGAGACAGGGTCCTGGGGCAGCAGCCATGCCTGTCCCAACTCCTCCCAGCCCATGGGTGCAAGATATAGGTGCTGGAGCGACACCCCTCCCCTTGAAAGACTACATTACAAGTCACAGCCACATTGTCCTTTCTTTATTAAGTCGGGGACATAGGGTCACAGTGCCAGAGGCAGGAGCACTCCCAGGTATATGCCATGTGGTGCCACATTATAAGCCTAGTACTGAAGGGTAAGTCCTCTGAGCCCCTTGCTCTCTGAAGGCTGCCCCTTGGGACTCCTTTGCCAAGGCAGGTGACACTTCTTTCTCTTCCCCAGGTCTGGTCTTCGGACTGCTTTCGCTGAACACGTCGGTGATTGGTGCTTGCAATAGTGATTACTACAGCCTTCTTGGTCAGCTGAAGAACCAAGCAAGACTCATGCGAAATACCAGCAGGCTCCTGGACATTGTTGTGAGTTGCACCTGCCCCCTGGAACCTCTGAGGTCCAAGGGTCTTTCTGTGGGGAGGAGGGAATGGGGGCTCACCCTCACTGATCCAATACCCTCAAAACAGGGCAAATGCGGGGGCTGAGTGTGCTATTTCTCTCGTCCCATTTGGCTGACTGGGGTATGGGTCACAAGGGCAGGCTCACCTTGAAAACAGACAGACATTCTCATGACCCTCACAGCCACCTCCCTGAGCGCCCCCCCAGGCCGCAGTCACTTTCATGTGGCTACTCCCTGATCCTCCAGCAGCACCCCCAACCTGGAGTATGTGACCCTGGAGGATCAGTCATTTCCCAATTAGACCTCAATTCCTGAGTTTTTAGGGGGCTCTGGTAGCCTAGCCCATGGGGGGGGGTCAATGTGCTAATGCAAACGTGGTCACTCTGTGGTTTAAATTCACCAGCTGCTTGAGAGGAGCAGGATGGGCGGCCTCCCCTGTGAGGTTTACAGCCTCTGGAAACGTGCCGAAGGCCGTCGAGTCGGTCCTCATTCCGTGCAGGTCTGCGTGCGTGTGTGGGGCGGCCTCTCGAGCACCCAGCCTCTGCTTCTCCTCCCCAGGTCCACAGTCCTGGCCTGAACATCAAGAACCCTCAAGGACACTGCACGGAGATTCCGCGGGTCTTCCCCAGCCAGGATGCCCTGGACAAACTCAACAGAAAGATGTTCCTGGAGACTCTCAACACCAGCCTGGACCTGGTCCTGCGAACACTGGGTAGCGACAGCTTAAAGGGGTTTCATCATCCCCAGGCCAAGGGCTCATTGACGCTGAACTCCACGATGCTCTACATCAAAGGCATCAAGAACAACATCTTCTGCATGAGCCAGCACATCACCCGTTCAAAGAGCACAGCACGCAGGCAGAAGCCCTCACCCACACCCGCACACATCTCCTCCAACTTCTTCCAGCTTCGGATGGATGCCTGCAGGGTATTCCAAGGTTTTCACCGCTTAATGGGCTCGGTGGTACAGGTTCTGGATGGGAGCAAGTGGTCAAGGGACCAAAGACAGAACACCAGCCTCAAGCCCAGCCCCAGCTCCAAGCCCAGGCCCAGGCCCAGGCCCAGCCCCAAGCCCAGGCCCAAGCCCAGCTCCAGCCCCAGCCCCAGCCCCAGCCCCAGCCCCAGCCCCAGCCGCAGCCGCAGCCCCAGCCGCAGGCTGATCGCAAGGGGCCAGTTCCGCAGGCCCCCTAGGCCCCCTATGAAGGTCAAGAAGCCTGTGCCTCATAAACTTGTGAAAAGGATTTGGTTACAGAGAGTCTTGTTACTTTAGTTTTTGGAGTGGCTCTCAAAAGTGGAGGATATTCTGTGTGGGGGAGGAGCTTCAGGGTGGGTCTCCTGGGGTCTCTGAATCCACAGCCTTTGACCCTCCGCCATTCCACTGTAAGGAACAGTAGCCAGGTAGGCTGGGTTTTGAGGGAGAGTCAGGCTGTGGGACTCCCAGGCACAAGCTCCCAGCAGGGGCAGGTGATATGACTGGGTGAGGCCACGGAGGGCCGACTTTCCATTGATTCAGGGGGCAGATGACACAGCCTGACTCATTGCTGGGCCCCCACTGCCTCCAGCCCTCCCCATGACTTGCAGGGCCATTGCCCCCAGACTTCCTCCTTTTCCTGGTGTCCTGGTTCTGAGGGGGGTCAGGACCTGAGCTGTCTCCTCTGTTTCATCTCGGGTCAGACATCTGGCTGTCTGGGGGAACCTTTTTTTTAGACAGATATAGGGGGGTATTTTAGAAGCAGCACCCATCTGAAAGTCCAACCTCAACCAACTTTGCCTCTTTGAACACCAATTTTCTCTTTGTGACCTAAGGGGATTGGAGTTTTCTACGTTTGCTGCTGGAATTCTGTGGCATAGGCTGAATATCAGACTGTCTGTAAATCATAATATGCGGTGCAAATGGCCCAGCCACCTGAGTTCTCCTTGCAAAAGCATTTCTCCCTGGGTCCAAGTGCACACAGTCCTCAGTCCCACCTGCTAGGTGCTCCCTCTGCTGGCATGTTACAGAATTTTCTCGTGTGGAAACCACAGCTGTCCCCAAGGACATTATTAATTTATCCGTTTGTACCAGTTTTATATTTATAAAGCCTATTTATGATGTGTATTTAATGTTAATATTGTGTCAACATATATTTAAAACATCTATATATTTGAAAACAAAACTCTTGTGTCTCTCTGATTATGTGGGCAGGGGACATGGGTGGGGTGGGGGAAGCAGGGTTCACTGGAGACAAAACTAAAAAAGTCAAACCCGTTCCTTCAAGTCCGAAGCGACTCATAGCTGAGTCTCCAGCTGGGTTTTCAGAAGTAAAACCACTTGAGAGGAGATTGCTCATTTTAGTCTCATGGTGCTGCTGGTAGATTCGAACTCCTGGAGAGGCACTCACCATCTTTGGGTTAACAGCACAAGTCCTAGGGACTAGACCACCAGAGCTCTCTGGGTAGGCGACAAGGTCGTAGGTGTGCTGACCAGGAAAGGAAGTCACACGGCCAGCAGGCCAGGGGCTCTGTGCGGGCATGGCAAACAGACAAGGGCAGAATGGGGCTCCCGTGAGTCTTTGGGGTTGTGGGAAGTCGGGGCTCAGGAATGAGAAGAAGGGGAGGAAGCTGGCCTGTGTGGGCTGCATGTGAGCATGTGGCTAGGTATGTGTGTATGTGTTGTTGTGTGTGTGTGTATGTGTGCGTCCTCATCTGTGAAACAGACAAGACTGTAGCCACTCCCACCCCAGACAGGTTGATGAGAGCATCTGTCACAAAGCTTGGGCTGGAAATGACTTCCTGAAAGGCCTAAGGGATCCCATCTGGCCCCCAGGAAACCAGGCTCCCTTCCAATGCCCTCACACCCTGGGGCCACAGCTGACAAGCAAGGAGTAAGAGACGTGACTGGACACGCGTCCCTGGCCACAGCCACTGTGTGGAATTGGGGAGGGGGGGCAGGACCCTGCAGGGGCCATTCTGGGAGGATCAAACCCTGCTTTTCTCTAGGGGTATGATCTTAACCCTTTAGCAAAGGAAGGAATCTGGCTAGGTGAAGTCCCTTCGATGGGGACAGAGAAGGTAAGGGGACTGCAGGGGGCTTGGGGAAGCCCAGAAAACCCAGTGTGGGGCTTGTTGACTATGTGGAACTGGGTGCGAGGAGCACAGAGGGGCTAGGCGGAAGGTGTGGGACCCAGAGCCTCACGCACAGGCGTCGCATGCTTCCTCTCTCCAGGGCTCACCTGACGCCCTACGTGGCTCTTCTGGAAGTGTGGGTGACCTCCCTGGTTTTCTTTACTGGAGCCTACAGATCAGTGGACAGGGTGAAGGGTTGGGCCTGCACGTAGGAGTCTCCCTCCCTGACTCCTTTCCCTTCTCAACCTGGAACACAATCCCTGGAGGTAAAGCAGTTACACTGTCACCTCAAAGGCACTGGGTTTGAATCTACAGGAGAAAGAGGGGCAGATTTCCTCCCGCGAGATTTAGGACTCTGAAAACCTCAGTTCCAACTTGGCAGCACAGAACAACAACAGCAAGTGGAAGAGTGCTGGTCTGAGGCCAGACTATGAGGTGAAGTGAATGTCAAGGCAGCTGACTGAGCTCAAGGTCACCCCAGGGCTGACCAGACCAGATGCCTCCAATCTCTCCCCAGCAGCATAAGCGCTTCCCTCCGGATGTGTCCTGGCTGCTGTTCAGAGGAACGAAACTTTTCCTGCTCCTGTCCAATCCTGTCACTCCTTGTCACGTTTGCTGCGGTCGCCGTGTCGATCCACCGCATTGAGAGTCTTCCTTTTCTTCACTGACCCTCTACTTCTCCAACCACGATGCCCTTGTCCAGGGCTGGCCCTTCCTGGCTACATGGCCAGTCTCACCATGCTTGCTTCTAAGGAGCATTCTTTTTTTTTTTTTAAATTTTTCTTTTTATTTTATTATTTGTGTGTGCGTGTACCGTCAAATCAGATCTGACTGGTACAGGAGGAAATTGTCCCTCCTTCCTCGGCAGAGCATCTGGTGGATTCGAACCGTGCACCTCTGGGATTGCAGTGCAGCTTCTTGCCACTAGGCCACCAGAGCTCCCCTCTAAGGAGCATTCTGACGGTACTTCTTCAGAGACAGATTTGCTTATTCTTCTGGCAGTCCGTGATCCAGTCAATATTCTACCACCAACGGGACGGATTGACATGTGTCAGATGATGAGGATGGCACGTGGCAGGATAAGGGCCAGATCTGTTATTCACAGGGTTGCTAGGAGTCATAACTCTTCAGTTCTCCTTATTCATTTTCCAGTTTTCACATGCGTACGTGCCAATCAAAAACACCAGGGCTTGGGTCAGGCTCATCTTAGCTGTCAAAGTGACATCCTTGCTCTCTCACCATTTAGAGAGATTTATTCCCCCTTCACTCCCCCCCAGTAGATTTGTCCAAGGCAAAATGTCATTTGATTTCTTGATTGCTGCTTTAGTAAGTGTTGATTGTGAATTCAAGGAAAATGCGTCCTTCAATCTTCTGCCCGTTGATCATGAGGCAGTTGACTGGTCCACTTGTGAAGGGTTTTGTTTTCTTTGTTTTGTTACTAAGGTGCAACCCCCACTGAAGTCATCAGTAAGTGCTTCATAATCCTCTTCCCTTGTCAATTATGTATCAGTCTTGAAGAAGTTTTAAAAAGCAGGAAGAAGGATTGGCCATCCACTTCTGAAATGGCGGGCCTCTGAAAACCCTATTACACTTGGCACCAGCAGTCAGGAAATAAAAAAACGTATTGCGATGGGAAAGTCTGTGGTTAGGAACCTCTCCAAAATACTCAAGAGCAACAGTGTTTCTCTGGAGACTAAGGTCCGCCTAATACAGGCCATGGTTTTTGCAATCACTTGTTATGCATCAGAGAGTTGGACAATGACTAGGGAGGATAGAAGAAGAATTGACGCCTTTGAGCTGTGGTGCTGGAGAAGAGTATTGAATGTACTGTGGACTGCCAAGAAAACAAACAGATTCATCGTAGAGAGAACTAAACCAGGCTGCTCCTTGGAGGCAAGGATTCTGGGGCTTCGTGTGACATACTTTGGACATGTTGTAAGGAGAGACAGGTCTTGAGAGAGGGACATCATGCTGGGTAGAGTAGAGGGACAGCACAGGAGGGGAAGACCCTCTATGAGGTGGATTGATTCAGTGACTGGGGTAATCGGGATGGGTGTGTCAGAGGCAGTGCGATTGGCACAGGATAGAGCAGGGTTTAGGGCTGTTGTACATAGGGTCGCTATGAGTCGCAAACGACTCGATGGCACATAACAACAACAACAATCCTCCAACCTTGAAGTTACATTCTTCGCCTCACAATCCAACCTCTCTGTGTCGATATCAAGACCCCCTGACTCTCTGCCAATGAGGGCTTGGTGGGAGTGAATTTCTTAAAAACTTAAAACTCCTTGAGGTCGCAGTGGGTCTGATGCAGAGCTGCCCCTCCGGTGAGTTTTTTCCGGGGCTGTAAATTGCGCGAGAGAAGATTTCCCCTCTTTCTCTAGTGGAGCTGCTGTTCGATTTGAACTGGAAGAGAGGGGCAGCTTTCAAGTGAACAGCACAATTTACAGATTACACTACCAGATTTTTTTTTTTCACCTCCGGAGGAGCCACCACAAAACAGGAAGTGGCAGGGAGAAGGCGAGGCTGCAGGAAGACTTGTGGACGTGTGGAGAGCAGGGCTGCCCGAGCCACCCGCCACGTCTTTGTTAACAGCCCACACGGTGTGCCCAATGCCAGGCTGGCGCTGGGCATGAATTCTCATGCAGTTCCAGTCCAGCAGGGGCTCCATGGGAGAAGGATGGGCAGTGTCCTCCCGTGCAATTTACTGCCTCTGAAAACCCGCTGGAGGCTCCGCTATGGGTTGGTTCCGACTGGATGACAGAAAGAACAACAACAACAACAGATCTCGAGAAAGACTGAGGCTCAGAGAACTGAGTGGTGTGACGCCGCCATTCTCTGAGCCAATTAACTAACTGGGCATGGAGTTTAACATGATTTGAGTCCGTAAAGACTCGTGCTGCCAACCCCAAGGCAGGCGGTTTGAATCCACCAGCTACTCTGTGGAGAGAAAGACGAGCAGTCTCTTCCCCTACAATTTACAAGCCCTTGAAAACCTGCTGCAGGGTCAGCTGTCAGTTGGGACTTGATGGCACATAACAACAACAACAACAACACAACATCATGCAAGCACAGAGCTCCCAGCCAGGGCAACAGTGTCTGAAAGAGCCAGGGTGATGAAATCGAGTGAGCGCATCGGGTGGTGTGAGTGGGCAGAGCAGCTTCTGTACGCGTCACATTGTGGCCTGAGCCACACGATGAGGGGTGACGGCCATGCTGCGGCCTGAATGGTGGACTCAAAGGAGAAGGGGTGGAGCCCCCAGGCATCAGGAACAAATAGGGTAGAGACTCTTGGTACCCAAAGGCCTAGAGAGAAGTGTCTTATTGAAGGTGACACATGGAGGTTGTGCAAGGCCTGGGCTAGAATCCTGGCCAAGACTCATTCCAGGCACGTTACCCATATATTCTAGGCTCTTTCCTAGTTCCTAATAAGGGCCATCTGCTGGCCCCACTGGCCTCCCTCACCCTCTCGGGGCTCCTGCCCTGAAGTCTCCCTAATTTACTCTATTTACCATAGACATCCTGTTCAACAGTCCACGCTCTTCTCTGTCTGGAAAAATGGTTCCCTGGTTTGTTTGGGGTTTGGTTTTGTTTTTTTAACATGTCAACTTCCCTGCACCCCATGAGAGCTCAGTTCACGAACGGGTCACCAATAACTTCTCCCCATCTGCCTAGAGTCACGCAGGGCATGAGGCCTGGAGAGGGGTGGGCTCCCCTGCTGTGGATGGCAGAGGGCAGCCATTAAAAGCTGGCCACATTTCTGGAGCAGAAGGGGAGACGTGTGTGTGTCCCGTGTTGAGGCTGCCTGTGGGGTCTGATTCAGAAGGGCTGCTCCTGGGTGAGCCCCTCTCCGACTTCCTCCTCTGCAGATAGGCCCACAAGAGGTGCTTCATTAGAACTAAGGTGATGCCCAATCCACAGAAAGCCCATCAAGGAAGGCCAGCCTGAAGGAGGGCTTGGGGGTCCCACCTGCGAGGACTTGCCCCCGACGTGCTCACAGCTTCAGCAGCCCCAAACCTCCATCTTCATCCCAGACCCACAGACCCCACAGATCTCTTCCGGGGAACCTGGTCAATGCCTCCAAGCCCAATTCGTCATCCTCAACAGCCCTTATCTGTTTCCTACTTCCTGTTTTCCCACTTGATGTTTGGGAATCCCAGCTCTCCCCACTGGGACGCCACTGATGTCAGAATCCCACCCGATATCTCTCGATCACACCTCCTTCTCTCTTGTGCCAGAAAATTGGGCTTAAAGTGTCACCATTGTCCTGCTGCTCCGCTCCCAAACTTTTGATGGCTCCCTCCTGCCCTATTAGTGAGAAGCAGGAACTTCAAATCAGCCCCCCCCCATGGTATGTGAGGCCTTAGCTCTCTGTCTGGCCCCATTTCTCCCAACTTGATCCCCACGCAGTGAAGGGGAGTTCTCCTGTCCACACTGGGACCTGTAGGGAGTCCCTCCCAGAAGCTGTGAGAAGTGTGGGACAACTGTCTGGTCCAGCCTGGGTTAGGGTAATCGCAGATGAAATGCTGCCCAGTCCTGCGCCGTCCCCCCACGACCAGCTGTGGTGCAGACCATTGCAATCCATAGGGTTTTCATTGGATAAAGTCTACAAGTGCAGCCAGACTTCCTTCCCAATCCATCCCAGTCTAGAAGTGCCATGGAAGCATAGTCAGCATCTTGGCAACACGAACAAGTGCCTCCAGGGGGAGTGTCTGTGCATGAAGTACCCTGACAGATTGCTGTTGTTGTTCTTAGGCGTGGTCCGGTCAATTACAACAGTTCTATAAACAACAGACTCGAACCTTGTCCAGTGCCGTCCTCACGACCTCTGACACGCTCCAGTCCATCGTCACAGTCACTGTGTCTGTCCCTCTTGCTGGGGTCTTTCCCTCCTTTCGCTGACCCTCCAGCCCTCCTGACAACATGCCCAAAGAGTGTGAGATAAAGTTTCCCCATCCTTGTCTCCAGGGAGCATCTGGTTGCGGCTTCTCCAGTTTAGACTTGTTTGCTCTTTCGACAGTCCATCGGGCATTCAGTATTCCTCAAAAGAAAAGCCTTCACACTGCTGGCGAGTGAATTCTGGCTCATAGGGACCCTGTAAAATACCGTGGAATGATTCAACGCTGTAAATATTTTCTTTTTAAAAAATTTTAAAATTGTGATTTTAATGAAAATTTACAGAAAAGTTGGCTTCTTTTTTTATTA
>NW_006399901.1:878987-918167 GCF_000299155.1 Elephantulus edwardii | reverse complement strand
CCCTTTCTTTCCCCTCCCCAAGTTCACTTTCTCTTTTTTTCTCTGATTGATTCCCTCACTTTCTCTGTCTCTTCTGTCTCTCTCTCTTAAATATTAGTTTATTATTGCATAATTTCCTCTCTTCCTTCTTTTTCAACTCTACAAGTCCTCTTTGCAATGTACCTCTTATTCTGGACCATTGTCTTACATACAATACCTAATAATAGATTCCTTTTAAACAGTTCTCTCCCTCATCTGTTCCAATGGGATTCGTTATCTTAGGGTTCGTTATTCATTATTCGTTAGGGTTCGTTATCTACTCACTCTATTCCTATTCTCCTCCCCAACCCCCATGTCAGTTCTGCTTTATTACAGGGGTGTTATGCAGTATTTGTCCTCTTACAGAATTCTTTTTTATTCTTGTTGTTGTGTACCGTCAAATTGGAGCTGACTGGTATAGGAGGAGACTGCCCCTCCGTCTCCAGGAGAGCATATGGTGGATTCAAACCATGCACCTTTGGGACTGCAGTGCAGCTTCTTGCCACTAGGCCACCAGAGCTTCCTAGTATTTGTCCTTTTGAGACTGATATATCTCACTCAGCATAATGTCTTTCAGGGTCACCCATGTTGTGTCATGTTCTTTGAGTTCATTATTTTTCATTGTTGCATAGTATTCCATTGTGTGAATATACCATAGCTTTTCTTTCCATTCATTCGTTCATGGGCACTTGGGTTGTTTCCATCTCCTTGCTATCATAACAGAGCAATAAACATGGGTGTACATTCAGGCTGTAAATCTTGAGGGAAATAGACTGCTTCATCTTTATTTGTTGATGGGATGTTGCAGTAAAGTGCTTTAAACAGTGTGACACCAGCATCATTTATCCTCAAAATACTCTCTCATTGCCAGAATGGACTTATAATAACTGATCTTCCTGTAGGTTTCTGAGACTGTAAATTGCATTAGAAAAGATTGTCCATCATTTTCCCTAAGGAGTTGCTAGTGGATTTGAACTACCAGAGAGGCTCGATCTTTGGGTTTGCAGGGCAATTCCTGATGGATTACACAACCAGAGTTCTAACCTCCATGCTCGCTGTGGTTGAGGAGTTGCAGTACTAACTGAAAGGTCAATGGTTCGAGTCCACCAGCTGTTTCACTGGAGAAAGACGGACAGTTTCCTCCCATAAAGATTTTACAAGCTTTAAAAACATGCTAGAGGGTTGTGGTGAGTTGAACTCTATTAGACAACAGTGATGGGTTGTTTTTTTAATGTCTGTGGTTGTAATTCCATTTGGGAATGGTTCGGTATTGTTGTGTTTATGAGGCAGCATTCCTTTGTTGCTATGTTGGACATGTTGCAAGGAGGGATCAGTCCTGGGAGAAGGATGTCATGCTTGGGAGGGTGGAGGGACAGCGCAGGAGGGGAAGACCCTTGATGAGATGGATTGATTCAGTGACTGGGGTAATGGCAGTAGGTGTGTCATAGACAATAAAGTTGGCACAGGACAGAGCAAGTTTCAGGGCTGTTGTACACAGGGTCACTATGAGTCGCAGGTGACTCGATGGCATGCAACAACAACAGGTGCCTTAGAATCAAACAATTACTACTATGAACAATGGATCTGACCCTTGGCTTACCTTGTGCTTTCCTCACCCTCCCTGATATATGTGAATCCATTGTTATCGTCTTTGTGTCAATTAGTCTCATTAAGGTTCTTCCTCCCTTTTGCTGACCCTCCACATTTCCAAGCATGATGTCTTTTTCCAAGGACCAGTCCCTCCTAACAACACGCCCAAATTCTGAGGCAGGATTGCTGTTGTTGTGTGCCGTGCTTTCAAGACAGAACCAACTCACAGCTGAGCCCCCAGCGGGTTTTCAGAGGCAATAATGAAAAAGGAGGAGATTGTCCATCCTTCTCCCATGGAGCAGCTGGTGGATTTGAACTGCATGCCTTCAGGATTGCAGTCAGGATTCTTACCAGTAGGCCACGAGAGCTTCCTGTGAGGCAGGAGAGTGTATTTCAGGCAATGTCTTTAAATGAATGAATGAATAAATAATAATTATTTTATACTGGTTTCAGTCAATCTCTTTTTTGACATAATGAGATTAAACAGGCAAGAGTAGAGCCGAACTGAGAGAAGAGAGATTATCAAATGGCACGAATCATTCTCCCGAGGAGCTCAAAAGGAACGAGAAAGGTGGGATAAATAATGTATACGGCACTGAAGCAGATGATGGAGAAAACGGTTTAAAAGGGATCTATAATTAGGAGCAGCCTGGTTTAACCCTCTCCAGGATGAATCCGTTTGTTTTCCTAGCAGTCCATGGTATTCTCAATACTCTTCTCCAGCACCACAGCTCAAAGGCATCAATTCTCCTTCTATCCTCCTTGGTCATTGTCCAACTCTCTGATGCATAATAAGTGATTGCGAAGACCATGGCCTGTATCAGACGCATCTTAGTCTCCAGAGAGACACCATTGCTCTTCAGTACTTTGGAGAGGTCCCTAACAGCAGACTTTCCCATGGCAATGCGCCTTTTAATTTCCTGGCTGCTGGTGCCGAGACTGTTGACTATGGAGCCAAGCAAACTAAAGCTGTGAACAATCTCAATCTCTTCACCATCCATCCTGATGCTGCTTAATAATAATAATAATAATAATAATAATAATAATAATAATAATAATAAACCTATTTAAAAAAAGGAACAAGACTCTTCCCCCAGAGCTAACACAGACAGCAAGTGGCCCCTGGAAGAGCAGGCATTCCCCTATTAGGACTTCCAGCCTCGTAAATGGCAAGGAAAGAATTTCTGTTCCTTCCAACCAGCCACTGGTCGCAGCCATTTCTGTTACAGCAGCACCAGAGAGCTGAGACAGTTTTTCTGTGAGAAAGTTCCTGGGAAGCCATGTAAACACAGGTGGCTTATGTCAGCGTTGTCACTAGGTGCAGGGGTCAATGTTCTCTCCCTGGCTCCACTCGCCTCCCTTGCCTTGCCCGCTGATTTTCTGTCTTTACTCGTCTTCTCTCTCACCCCGATCTGCCACATTTACCTCAGGGGTGTCCATGGACCTCTTCCCAAGTGTCCAGGGAAGGGTCACAAGTTCAGGTTCTGCATGAGAGCCCTGAGTAAGGCCGGCTCCCCTCCTCTTCCTGGGTCGTCCCCAGGGCTGGGCTCCTGGGAGGGGCTGAGGCGTCCGGGGGCGGGGGCTGGGCAGGTGGGGCCAGGAGCCAGTGGAGAAGGGCGGATCAGAGGGGCCAGGGTGGCACCCGGGGTTCTGAGATGACTGCACGGCAGGGAGTAGCAGTTGGGGGCGTCCTGTGAGTCTGAGTCTGGAGGCAGCTACAGTCGCGTGGAGACAGGGATAAAAGGGGGTATGGCCTCGGTGCACACGGCCTGTGGCAGGTCTGAGTCAAAACACCTAAGGCCGACCCCGGCCGGTCATGTGGAGGGTGCCCAGTCATCGCCTTATGCTGGCCTGGGTCAGTCAGGCTGGGTGCGGCCAGGCAGCTGTGACTCAGGCCCCAGCGGCCCTGCCACGCGGCACAGGCTGGGGGCACGGGGCACTGGGACGCCCCCCACCCCACCTTGACCGTAAAGCCCCCTCAGCTCACCTGAGAGCCCTTGCTCCAGGTGAGTAGGGCCCAGGGGGGCTGACACCCAGGGTTTATGTACCTGCTGTTCCCCTGGTCTTTTAGCTGGGGGCAGGGTGTCAGTGGGGGGCCCTTTGGGTCACCCAGCTCCCAACGGGAAGTCAGGTGGGGGGGGCGGGGTGAGGAGCTGTCTCCAGAGAAGACGTGGCAGGAGAGAGGGAAGCAGAAAGGGCCTGGACCTGAAGACGATGGTGTTCCACTGATTGACACCAACGCCGCCTCCCCACCCCCCTGCAAAGGCTCCAGAGGGTCCCATGCCTCGTAGCCCACGGTAAGTCTCCTGGTTGGTGTGGGAGAGGGGAGGTGGCACCCCCTGGACTTGTCCTCAGTGTGGCAAACACTAGCACCCTCCTATGTCTGGCTGGGGCAGGAGTGGCCCTGGGAATGGGGGTGCCCCACAAGGGTCCCCAGGCTGATGGGTCCCTATCCGACTGAGGAGGGTCAGTATATCTCACAAGGCTGTTGATATAAATCAGGAAAGAGTGACGTGACTGTAAAAGAGTTGAGTCAAAGATCATAGCAAAAGGTTAAAGGGCACAGGATGGGAGAACCTAGAAAGAGACCTGGATAAGGATCTTGACAGGAGCCAGGAGAGATCAACCCTCTGGGAGTCTTGATTCTTGAGGGCTGGAAACTCCTTTTCCCCTCACAGTACAGAGGGGTTGGCTTTGATTTTCCTCAGACAGGGTGAAATAAGGGAGTGTCCCAAGGGAGGTGGGGGGTTATGGGGGTTATGGGGTGGCCCCCTATCAGCCTCTCCTTTGGAGAGAAGAGTGAGAGTATTGGCTGACTGCTCCTAGGTCAAAGTCATGGCCCCTAAAATTTTCACCTTGAGCCAAGTGCAAGGCCCGACCATTCTGAAATAGGGCTTGCAGGCTACTGCAGGGGCCAGGCATACACAGTTGAAGGAGAGACTCAGCCAAAAATAGCCTTTAGCGCCTCTTGAGAAGTTGGGAGAGGTTTGGGGGGCTTCACTAGGGTCACCACACATGCTGATGGTGGGCAAGAGTTTATTGCTTCTCCAGCTTCTTCTCGGGTAACTAGGCAGTTTATTTCACCTCTCTGGGCCTCAGTTTGTCCATCTATAATGTGGGGATGGTAATCATTATCAAGAATGATTCTTGTTAATGGCACTCCAGGGAGGTGGAGAGGTCTCTGGGGATCTGAGCTGGATGAGAAGGGGTGGGAGAGGGAAAATATACCCTTCATCGTGCTTGGAAAGATGGAGAGTCAGTGAAAGAGAGGAAGACCCCCAATGAGATGAATTGACACAGTGACTGCAGCAATGGGATCCTGTACGTCAGAGATTGTGAGTACGGCACGGGATAGGACAGGGGTTCAGGTCTGTTGTTCATAGGGTCGCTATGAATTGAAATAGACTGGATGGTACCTGGGAATAACTTCTCCAGAGGCAGGTCCCATGTGGACAAGGGCAAGCCTCTCCCTGCCCTGAACACATGGTCCTAGTGCCCTCTTGTGGCTGGTGCTCAGGGCAGGACAATGTGTCTTCCAGGACCCCTTCTGAGGGGCCCCCTGCTCAGCCAGGCCAGTGTCTCTGCCCAGCCCCCACTTACAACCTCAGCTATCCCATAAACTTCCTCAAATTCCAACTGTCACCAGCCTGGCCCGGTGGGAGGCACTAGCCAAGAAGGACTGGCAGGCTGTGGCCACGGTGCCAGGCGCCTAGCAGACAGTGGAGGGCGCTGCTGCCCGTGGGTTGGAGCTGGGCTGGGTGTGGAGGAGGTAAACCTGCGCCCCGCTTCCCAGGGCCCGGCGGGCTGGCCCTGCCCACAGGCCACACCTCCCAGAGCCTGAAGGACTTCTCTAGGTCCCATGTGGCAGCCAGGACAACTGATTTTCTGAGAAGCTACTTTCTGAGTCAAGACTGAAACCCTCGCTGGGTGTCCTATGTTTTTATTGTTAGGTGCCATCAAGTCAATTTCAATTTATAGTGATCCTATCGAAAAACTATTGATCCGAGTCTATCCTGCACTATTCTCATCTTCTCTGATAAACTCGAGCCCATTGTTACAGTCACTGTGTCAGTCCATCGTGTGTGTGTGTGTGTGTGTGTGTGTGTGTGTGTGTTGTCTTCTTCTCTTTCTCTGACCTTCCACTTTTCCCAGAATGGTGTCTTTCCCCAAAGACTAGCCTCTCTGGACAACATGCTTAAGATATAGAGGCACCAAAAAATGCATGCTACTGGGGTTGTGCTAGTCATTTGTGCTGTGTGGTCTTGGAAAAGTGATTCTCCCTCTCTGGGTCCCATCTGTGAACACTTAACAGCTAGTGGAATGATCTCAGCATCAATGGTACATCTATAGGGCTTCCAGGGCTTCCCACAGAGTGCCAGCAACCTCACAGCTTTACAGCACACCTTCATTCTAGAGAAGTTGTGACTGAGGCCTGAGCAAGGAAACCACCTGCTGAGGTCGCAGCTTATACGTGGCAGAGCTTGAACTGGACCCAGGTCTGGCTGATTCTAGCCACCCCAAACCCCACAGCATCACCTGGTCCAAACTTTGTTCCTTTACAAGTAGGGGTAACTGAGGCCGACTGCAGCCATGAAGGTCCTCAAATATCCCCTTAGGCTCAGCCCTCTTGGGAGAGCTGGTGGATGGCCCCCCTTTGTGAGGCTTCTCTGCAGCCAGCCAGCTGGCCAGAGTGGACGTGGAAAGGGGGGAGCTCAGCGGGTGGAGACACTGAAGAGACTGACTGGCTCTCTGTGCAGGCCAGTGTGACGCTGGGGCCAGGCACAGTCCCACCCGGAAAGGGAGGAAGCGGAAACAGGGTCCAGGGGTGGGGCGGGGATGGGGCCGGCTTGGCAGGCGATCACAGTAGGATTGTGTCATGGACTCTCCCAGCTGATAAGCAGCTGGCCAGCCTGGCTCAGGCAGAAGGAAGGGGTCCCCAGGAAAAGACTCTTCTTTGGGGACCCCTACAGGTTCCCTGCTGTTGCTGGGAAGCCTTCTTGTGGCTGCCTGGAGCAGGCCAGGGCCTCCAGGCTCCTGTTTCAAGGGGGCTGTGGGGAGGAACTAGTCCTCTCACTCATTCTGTGTCCTCAAATCATCCATCTTTCTGAGCCTCCGTTTCTCCACGCTTCCCTCAGAGAATGGGATGAGGACTGAAGAGTGTGGATGTTCTTGTTGTAGAACACGTCGGGCTGCTCACCAAGAGGTTGGCAGTTCGAACCCATAAGCTGCTCCATGGGAGAAAAATGACCAATCTCTTTTCCGACATGCAGCTGTGGAACCCCCATGGAGGGGGGACATGAGTTGAATCTGATTGCGTACGGGTTTGTGGAGGGTCAGGAAGGCCCTCAGGTCTTGGAGGGCTCCAGGAATCATCATTCCTGAGTTGCCTGGCCCCCTCTATTCCCATGACTCCCTTGAGTTGCTCCATCTACCTGGCCTGGTGCTTGAACTCACAACCCCCGGTGCCTGCTCCTGCTGCTCATCTCTCTTTCTGTGCCAGGGCAGAGCATAAGCCAACCCCAACCAAGCCTTGTCCCCTCTGGCCTCCCCACCATGGGACTTGACTCTTCTGCTCTTTCCACCCCCTTCCCATTCTCCATCCCCACTGGGCATGAGGGACAGCCCATTGAGGGGGCCTGGCTGTGATCCCCAGCACCATCGGCAGGAATGGGGTGGCCCGAACGAGCTTGCGTGGGGGAGGCCCCAGTTTCAGGCTGAGCGAGTCCGCTCCGCTTCCTGTTCTGTTCATTGCCTCGGAGTTCAGGAAATCATTGAGTGAAACATCCTCGCCGCCCCCTGTTCCCCACGGCTCCCCGTGGCCCCCCCTCAGCCCTGCACTGGTTTAATAGGAGCCGAGCTGTGGGCTCTCTCTTTTGGAAAATCCAGTGGGAGAAGGAAGCTGTCAGCTCAGCTCTGACATCAGCTTTGTCCCTGTGCCAAGAGTCAGGGTGGCCAGGGTGGGAGGAGGGGGGTGGGGAGGAAACCAGCTGCTGGTGGCCTGTGACGTGAGGCTGCCCCACGGTTCCCAGGGGCGGGGCTGGAGGGTGAGGAGGAGGTTTGTGGGACTCCCAGGTGGGGCCACATGCTTCCCTACACATGGAGGGTGACATGGCTTTGGTTACCCCTACTGCTGTCCAGAACCCCTTTGGAGTGAGTGGACGCAGTCAGACACACAAGGAGTTGTGGTATGCTGGAGATCTCTCCCAATCTCAGAACACATCATACAGGCCTAGTCTCTCTCTCACACACACCCCGCCAAACACACTGATGGGCACAGGATCACACATGGGTGCGTAACACACGCACAGACAAACCAACCGCACCCAGACCCACTCATACCCCCAGGCCCACAAGGAGCCGCAGGGCGCTCCCAGACACAGGCTGCCCCGGGGGTGGGGTGGGGGTTCTTAGGCCACTTCTGACTCCCACTCCCTGGGCGAGGATGAAGAGCCCCTGGGCAGACAGAGGAAAGGCTGTGCCTGGCCAGCCCCGCCCATTGGTACCCGGGGCTCTGAGGCCGTGGAAGGGAGTGGGCAGTGGGAGGCCAGGTTGAGAGGCTCCACCACCCGGAACCTGCACCCTCCTGAGCACCTGGCCTGCCCCACCGTGGAGGGCGTGTGACCCGGGGCAGGTCTCTCCCGCAGCCCCTGCGGGCTGCTTTCATCATCGATACTAGTTGCTTACCCACGCTCTGACCACGATCCACAGGGAGAAACACGTGGCACCTAGCAACCGGGCCACTTAAAGAAGGCCTTCATGGGCCTGGGTACCCAGCCGAGTTTCTGGTTTTGTTTCTCTTCCTGTAGTGCCAAGCGCTGGCCCTTAAAATGCAACTGATAACCCTGCAAGAGTTGCAAGTTCTGATTTGGAGTCAGAAAACATGGACTTAGACGTCTGTCTGCAGTGGTCTCGGGCCAAGTAGAGATGCTAGGAAAACCTGGAAGAGGCCAAATGCTTTACACTCGCTAAGGGTGGATAAGACGACCACAGCCCATTCTACAGATGGAAAAACTAAGGGCAGGGTCTGAGTGAACCCAGGCCCTGTGCAACGCTGCCGGGCCTCAGAGCTCCAGCTGTTGTTTTCCTTGTCATTTTTATCAAGGGAATCCTGAAGTCTTTCTGATAACCTCCAGCCTTGACTCCTGGTGTAGAGCCAGGAAATGCCACGGTGATGCCGGGGCCAGTTGGCGGAAGGGCAGGGCTCCTTCTTGGCCCCATGGGTAAAGCGGTCCATGCCAGAGGACAGGAAGAGGCAGATGTAAAACCTAGAGGTGACCCTCAAAGGGTCTAGGAGACAGCTGGGCTGGCCAGGGCCTGAGGTCCTAAGAGACCATTGGGACCTGTGGTCACACTTCATATTCCGGGGCCCCAGGAGCTGTCCTAGCACTAACTCCAGGGCCACAGGGATGCACTGGCCACTGCATCCAAGCCTCTGAGTTGGGCTGAGGTCCAAACCCCTTGTGTGACCACATCAAACCCTGGTGTTCGTGTCGGACACTTCCCCTGTGCGTCTTACCTAATGTTACCATGACAGCCAGAGGGGAAATCTTCAGAGGGGAAATCGAGGCACAGAGAGAGGAAATCAGCTGCCCCCGTTGCATAGCTGCTAAGTGGAGTGAAAAAGGACTTGAACTGAGGTTTGCCTGACCCTGGCCTCACTGCTAGGTGAGCTGGCTTGGGGACGGGGAGGCCTGCAAGCATGCGGAGGGCCAGGGGAGGGGGATGCCATAGTTTCCCTCTCAGTCCTCAAGTGCGAAATTGTTGTTGAACCAGCAGGTTCTCAGAGGCAGTAAACTGCATGGGAGGAGATTGCCCATCCTTTTCCTGCAGAGAAGTGGGTAGATTTGAAATGCAAGTGCTAAATAGTGAGGGGATTTTTGCATTTTTTTTAGGAGCCCTGGTGGTCCAGTGTGCGGTTGCTAACTCAAAGGTCGGTGGTTCAAACCCACCAGTCACTGGGTGGTAGAGAGATGTGGCAGCTAGCTTCCAGTAAAGGCTCTGTGACTTTGGAAACCCAGCGGGACTGTTTTCCCCTCCTGCAGAGCTGCTATGACTTGGAATTTACTTGATGGCATTGGGTTGGTGCTGGTGGTACCAGTGCCATGCCCAGGAATGTCTGAGCTCAGTGCCCACCTTGCTACTCCCTCACGCTGGTTCTGGGCCACACCAGCCCTCCGGCTTCCTCCTCCTGGCCCATAAGCCTCACATATGTTCACTTCCCAGGTAGGACCATCAAGGCAAGGGGCTGGACAGAGACCACTAGCCCAGAGAGAGACTGCTGGCTGGCTTTTCAGAGAACTGAGCTCTGAGGGCGGGGGAGGGAGCCGGCCCGGGCAGTGGCGGGTGCCCAGGGCCTGCTCACTTTCTGGGTCACCGGTCCTGGGGAATTCCCCGGGTGCCCAAAGAGCTGCTTACCTGGTGAGTAACTGCCGGCTGTCCACACAGGATGCCAGGCTGTGAGGGGACCTCCCGCCACCCCCTGTCCACGCCACACTGCCCTCTCTCCAGCCTGCCTGAGGCCAGGAAAGAGACAGGCAGACAGGCAAGGGGCTGGCTCCCACCCCCACACCCCCCAGGGTCTCCACAGGGGGGCGGCTGGTGATTCAAAGCCCCTCTGAGCTGAGCTGTGGCTCCTTCCTTCTCGGATGGGGCCTGGGGGTGAATCAGTTCCTGGGGGCGGCAGGCCCGGTCAGCTGCTGGCCTCACTTTAGCCTGGGGGTGAGGTGGCTGGGGACCATGATAGCATGGGGAAATCACAAACATCCCCCATGTCTAATCTTTCTGGGTGCCCCTGAGGCAAGGGGGTTGTAAAGGATCTGTCTCCATGACCTGTCCTGCCTGACTTCCCCACCCAGTCCTGGAAGAGCACCAGGGGAGCAGTCAAAGAGAGGAAGTTTCCCCATCTGTAAAATGGGCACAAACACCCCTCCTGATCAGAAAGTTCACAGAGAGAGGGCTGGGTGCCCAGATGTTGCTGAGCCCTGAGAGCACACCCAGTAAACTTGTTTGCGTTGAGTCAAAACTAACTCATAGCTGACCATCTGAAGGGGTTTTGGAGGCTATAAATCACAAAGGAGGTGACTGCCTATCTTTCTTCACTGGAGCGGCTAGTGGATTCGAACCGTATATTTTTGTGTTGACACAGCAACTTCTTACTCACTAGGGCTGCCAGACCATGAGGCCACCAGAACTCCTTCTAATCCAGGACACAGGAATTGTAATTACCATTTTACAGATGAGGAAACTGAGGCCAGGCTGCGGTCACTTCCTCAAAGCCTCCTCACTGTAACTGGAGGCTGCAAACCTCAGCTGTAACTTTGACGGAGGCTGAAGTTCACTCCCTAGACTGTCAGATCACAGTGCCTCCTCTCCACCAGGAGTTGTTAAAGTGCTTTTAAAATAGCAGCTACACTAGGTGAGTCTGGCTGTGTCCAGAGTCAATGAGTACCAGACCCTCGTCTTTGCCCTGGAGAAGTGAGGGACTGGGTTATTCCTGGGGGACCGAGAGCAGGCCTGATGAGGCTGCTCCTGGCCTGTCACAGCTGGAGGAGCCTGGGTAGGCTTCTTGGAAGAAGGAGGCCCTGATTCTCCTAGGGAGTCTGCAGGTCTGGGTTCCAGACCCTGCTCTGCTCTTAGCTGTGTGTCCCTGGGCAAGTCCCTTTGCCTCTCTGAACTTCTGTCTCTCTACCACTTAGAAAACAAACAACACCTGGGATGAGTGGGTAGGGAAATAATTTGAGGAGAGATTTACTGATGGTTGAATGAGAATCAGATGGACGAGGTGGCCCAGTGAGGCAAGGTGTGTATGAGGGAGCATGTGATCGTTTCCTGGAGGGGGGAGACAAGCCCCTGGGTGGTATAAGTCACCTGGCGGTTTCATCACTGGGCATCCTCCCCAGGCTCAGGGGCTGCCTCTCCCCTCCCAAGGCAGGTCTCATCCCCACCAGGCCTTGTCTGCAGAAGCTGGATGGGCCCGGGGATGAAGTCACAGCTGGAAGGGGCCTATCTGGGGCTGCCACTCCAGGGTGGGGCCTGGGGTCACGACCCCAGAGCAAGACGCCAAGAAGGGAGGATGCCTTCCATGAGGGAGCCGGGGAAACACACACAGCAGCGTGCAGGGAGGGGACGAAAACAAACTCCAGGAGACCGAGCAGGCTTGGAGCTCGGCCTGGGCAGCCGTTCCCAGGGGCCGAAGCCACGTTGCAGGCGGCTCCTGGACCCGCAGCTTCGAGCCCCTGTTCTGCTGTCCCCCAGAGGCCCAGCTCAGGGGGCTGCTGGCCATGACAGGACAGGAGGCTGAGCCCAGGGCACCGAGGGGGCCGGAACACTTGGGGAGCATGGACCACATCAGGTACGGTGATGGGGAAACCTAGGCCCTCGGTGGGGCTGGTCTGGGGCAGGTTAAGTGACCCTAGCTCAGTCCTCTAGCCCCGGTCCCCCACTTCCTGTTTATTGTGGGTGGGGCTTAGGTGAAGTGGCCACTGGAGGGAGGAGCTGGTGAGGGGTCTGAGAGCAGCAGGCAGAGCCAGGCCTGTGGTTCGTTAGGATGGAAGTTGTTGGGGGGAGACTGGAGCAAGGAATGGTGGCATAGGGAGGGCTCTCCTGGGGGTCAGAGGCCCTGAGGCAAGACTTGGTGGGAGATGAGAGATGACAGATAGGGCCACATCAGAAGTGGGACTGGAGGCAGAGAATGAATTCTGTGCTTCAAATAGTCAGGTAGTTGTGTAGAGAGGCTAAGGGAGGTGTGTGGGTATCTGAAAGTGGGGGAGGAGGGGCAGAAAACTGGGGTGTCCTGGGTATGGGATTTCCTGGGCCAGGCCTCGGCTGGCAGGAGGAAAGCTAAGCCTTGAGGGGTGCTTCTTGAGGGTGTACCCCATCCCTATGCAGGTGTGTGGGAGGGGCTGGTGCCAGGTAGGCCTCTCATGGCCCCCTAAAGGGAGGATAAGGTGGGGGCAGGAGGAGGAAGGAAGAGGAGGGTGCTGGGAGGTGCCAGCTGGGATGGGCAGTTTTATCAACCCCCATAGAGGCCCTGCTGTGTGGGGAGTGGGACAGGGCCCGCAGTGTGTGTTAGCACACATGCGCAAGTGTGTATATGCCTTCCTCTGTGTGTGTTTGTATATGTGTGTGGGGAGATGGCAGCATGACAACTCTGGTGTGGCTGGGGAGGAACATGTTACCGAGCAGGTCTGGGATGTGCTGAGGTTAGGGACGGCCCTCCCTCCCTGGCTGGCTCCCTGGGGAATGAGCTACCCCTTGGGGCAGGGGTACCTCTGGCATTTTGGGGGAAACTGTGACCCCTGGAGTGTGTTATCTGCCCTGCCCCAAACCTTGAATATTATTGTCATCATTTGATTGGGAAGGAGGTCCCTGAATGGTGCTGTGAGGGATGGTGCAGCATGGCGGAAGAAAGGTTTGGTGATTGCTCCCATGCAATGACAGCCACAAAGCTCTCACAGAGCTCAGGCTCCTCTGTAACGCAAAGGTTCATGGGAGCAGAGTCAGCATCAACTCAAGCACAGTGCGTCTGGGTTCAGCTGGGGAGGAATCAGGGCTGATGTGACTGTCCCCCCATCACTCCTCCCACCCATTTCCAAGTTGAGGTATGATCCTATTAAAGAGGCTCTAGAAGTACCTTGGGGGGGCACTGTCATTCACTGAGGCTGAGCCCCAAGGGAGCTTCACAGGCACATCTGGGGAGGGACACCACCCCTCATTCTTCCTCAGCATCCTTGACTATGCCCTCTGCTCAGGTGTCCCTTTCAAAATGGAGATGTTGACCCACCTTCCACAGGAAGGGGAGACTGGGGTTGCAAAGAACCTTCCAAGAAATCCTCCCCCGGCTGTCCCCAAAGGACTGAGTCACAAGAGCCCCCCCCTTCCCATCCTCCTTCCTGTCCTCAGTCAGACAGGTAAGGGGGTCAGCAGAACAGGTAGGCTGGTGGCGATCAGGGGCTTGACCCGTGCAGGACCTGGGGCACTTACTCCTTTGGAAGCCCACTCTGCCCTGTGGAAATGGGCAGGTTGGAGGAGGCCACCTCTGGGGTAGCACCCATGTTCATTTCCGCTTTATTACCGTCTAAAGTCCAAACCCTGGCTCCAGCCCCTTTTCCAGGAGCCTTTTCAGCCCAGACCCAGCCTGTCTCCTCCCCACTGCCCCCCAAAGGTCCCTGCCCAGGAGCCTCAGGTGCCAGCTCCTCCGTTTGCCCAGGTGAGTCAGGGCCATCTGGGGTGCCTGATGCCCATCCCCAGGGACCTCGCTGAACAAGCCCAGGCCCCCACCCCGCCCTCCCCATCTTATGCAGCTGGGAGGAGGGCAAGCCACTCAGGAAAACCGCAGGGCGTTCAGTCGAAGACTTCATTATAATTTTATCAATTAAATTCTCAGAAGAGGGAAAAAAAAGTCTGCCCTCCCCACTCTCCCCCCTCACTCTGCCCTCCCGTCACTCTTACTTTTTCTTCCATTCATAATTTCCTATGATGCACCTCACACACTTCCTGGATGGGGATCCCGGCTAAATATAGCTGTTTCTCTGTCTTACAACACAGGCTCCGGTATATAAATCAGGCAAATTCCCCGTTTGAGCATGAACCTGTGAAAAGTGCCGGCATCTAAGGTCTCCTCCAAGGCCCTCTGCAGTCCAGCCCATAATGAAGGTCCTGGCGGCAGGTAACTTCACTCGCCAGCTCCCGGGCTTGCGCGCCCCGCTAAACTCGGGGCCCCCACCCACCGCAGACACACAGCACTCGGGGCCCTGCCCCGCGCCGGGGAAGGCGCTGCTCCAGGCGGCCCGGTGGAGGCGCTGCGTGGCGGCGGGCGGCGCGCACCACATGGTCCGGGCACCGCGCGCCCAGCTACCCGGCCGGCAGGTTGGCCAGAGGGTGGAAGCTGCCCCAGCCTTCCTCCTGCTCCAGCTCTTCCTCCTCGCTCCACCGCTGTCCCCAGCTGCGCGCTCTCTGCTCTCTATCTGATTCACCCTCCCTCTTTCTGTCTTTCTTTTCCACTTTCTCTTTTCCAACGGCGGCGTCCCGGGGCTGCTCCCTGGGAGGGGCTCAGGCCGCCAAGCAGCTTGCAAACTCCGGCCCGGGACAGGAGCAGGTGCCGCCTCCATCTGTTAGTGCCTGGAAAACGTGTGGTCTGTGCTAGGTGAGATGGGCTGGTGGGACCCCGGGGCACCAGTGGGGCCTTGGCACTGTCTGGGGATGCTGGGACGAACGCGGGACTCAAAGAAAAGTGTGTGTACTTGAAGTTACCACTAGCCCTCCAGTTCCAGCAGGGGGATCCAGGCAGAAGGCTCCTGCTTCACTGGCTGCCCCCGGCCCCTGCTGCTCTCTCTGGCCAGCTGGAAAGGGGCCTGAAGGGAAGGGGGGGGGGGAGGACGTCCCCGGGGGTGGAGCGACCAGGACTGGCCCGGACAGCTCCCGGCTCCTGTCACCTTTCACTTTCCTTCCTCCCCGCCCACCCTTTTTGCTTATGACCTTTTCTCTTTCCTCGTTGCCCAGTTTGCTCTCCTTCCTAAGGCCTCTGGAGAGGAGGAATGGGGAGGTGTGGGATCCTTGGACGTCCCTCTGATAAGGGCAGAGGTTGAGCAGAGCTGCAGGACAGGGTGTTGTGAATGACTATTTGAGGATCACTATTTTAGGGGATCATCATTTGGGGGATAGATTGGGAGCAGAGTTGTAGAATCAAGATGGAACTGGGTAGGGAAGTATGGAATCCTTCAGGAGAAAGTCACAGCCATTGAAAATTCTACAGGGTACAGTTATCTGCACACACGTGTCCCCATGGGTCAGAGCTGACTCAAAACCACCTGACAACAACATTGTCAAAGATAAGGAGGCTGGTCACATTTAGGGAAGGAAAGAGATGCAGGAGATAGGCAACTGGGGGACAAGTTGCCTGGCCGGGGGGGGGGGAATATTAGAATCAGGTGGGTGGTTAGGGAGGGTGAAGAGGATCAGCTAAGGACAGCCCTCTCACATGAGGACATTTGGGTCACTGCGCATGTTAGTGAGAGAAGGGGAAGAAAAGAGAGGCAGGAGACTCAGTTAAAAAGGCAGCTCTGGTGGCTATGTGGTAAGGAGTTGTACTGCCAACATGAAGGCATGCGGTTCGAATCTGCTCCGTGTGATTGATTAACTGCCCCTGAAAACCCACTGGAGGGTCAATTATGAGTCTATTCTGACTCTACAATACATAACAACAGTCCAATGGGGGGGGGCTTTAATTGTCAAGTCTGCAGGGAGCTAATCCAAAGGCCATGTCTCTCTGGCAGTTCACATCTGCTCCACAGGATGAAAGATGGGCAATTTCCTTTCATGTAATTTACAGCCTCTGAAACCAGGCTGGAGGGTAAGCTATGATAGAGATGCCTTGAACCCAATAGGAGGGGGCGTGGTGCCCTCGAGAGCTGGAGGACAAGGGGCTTTTGCCTTCTTGAAGGAAAGGATTGGATGATTGGAACCTAGATGAAGAGTCCAATTGGTGGGAACAGATTATGTCCTGTGGGGAGTTTTAAGTAGGGAGAGGAAAGCAGGGTTAGTGAGGCAGGCACAGAGGGAGGCCGAGTTAGAGCTGGAGGGGGGCATGCGGCACCTCCACTGTGACCTGAGCCTTGAGCCGCCCTCCCCACCATCCTCATCATGCCCCCTTTCTGCCGTCTCCCAGGAATCCTGTCACTGCTGCTTGTCCTGCACTGGAGACAAGGGGCAGGGAGCCCCCTTCCCATCACTCCTGACAAGGCCACCTGCACCACGCGCCACCCTTGTCCCAGCAACCTCATGAGTCAGATCAGGAATCAGCTGGTGCAGCTCAACAGCAGTGCCAACGCCCTCTTTATTCTCTATGTGAGTTACCCCTGGTCAGCCCTGGGGGTCGAGGGAGGAAGAGGTGGGCCTGAGCTGGTGGGGGTGAGCTGCACTGCCCTGGACTCGGGGCTGGCCAAGGGAGCTAGTTACGGCACACCCACTTCTTTTCTCAGCCCATCAACTCTCTTAGGGTTAGGTCGGGACAAAGCTGAGTTGAGAATAGGCAGGCCTGCTGTGGGAATTCCTCCGCCTCATGTTGAGATACACACAGGAGTGTAAAGTGTTCAGAGAGGTGCCTGTGGGCGGGACGTTGGGAGATGAGTGTCTGGGTGCAGAGGGGTGTCCAGAAAGTGCAAGTGCAAGTGCGTCTGGCATGTTGACGATGAGGCGCCTAGATTTTCTTCCTTTTTTCTTGATAATGAAAAACTGAAACAAACTAGTTATCACTGAGCTGATTCAGACTCATTGCAACCCCACGTGGGTCAGAGCAGAACTGTAATTGCACGGATTTCACAATGGCTGATTTTTTTTTTTTAAACAAATTTATCACCAGCTCTTCTAAATCTCCTCCGAGGGTGGACTCGAACTCCCAGCCCATTAGTTAGTAGCAGTTGAAGATTTGACAGCGCATGGGGCTCCTAACACTGATGAATAATAATGACACTAATTGCTTACTTGAGGCCTTAGTTCTTCTGGTGCCTTCACACCCTGATTGTCATCTGCCTCATAATGGTCCTGTGGTGTCTACAGGGCACAGAGTTAGGCCCTTAAGCCGTAGGTGGGGAAACTGAGGCTCAGGAGCTTACGCTGAGGGTAGGTAACACCCATCCCTGACTCCCTGCTCACATCCCCTCTGCCTTCTGCTCCTCAGTACACGGCCCAGGGCGAGCCGTTCCCCAGCAACCTGGACAAGCTATGTGGCCCCAACGTGACAGACTTTCCCCCCTTCCACGCTGACGGCATGGAGAAGGACAAGCTGGTGGAGCTGTACCGGATCATCGCCTACCTTGGCGCCTCCCTGGGCAACATCACGCGGGACCAGAGGATTCTCAACCCGGATGCCCAGGACCTCCACAGCCGGCTGAGCTCCACGGCGGACACCCTGAGGGGACTCCTCAGCAACGTGCTGTGTCGCCTCTGTAACAAGTACCACGTGGGCCACGTGGACGTGACCTATGGCCCCGACACCTCGGGCAAGGACGTTTTTCTGAAGAAGAAGCTGGGCTGTCATCTCCTGGGGAAGTACAAGCAAGTGATGGCGCAGCTGGCCCAGGCCTTCTAGCACAGGCTCTCGCAGTGCGCCGTGGAGCAAAGGATCCTGGGAGTGGGATCCGAAGTGGGGAAGCTGTCACTTTGTGACGGGCAGGGAGTCTTTGCGGAAAGAAATTGGAAGTTGCTGGCTGACCCTGAGGGCCCCCCCCCCTCGCCGGTCGGCTTTACTCTGGGGTGGGCTGGGATGAAGCCGCAAAGGGTCACAACTTCCACATGCAGGACCTCAATATCCTGAGCCCTTTGCAAGGTGACGGTCCTTTCTCTGGAAGGTGGTAGTCAAGCACCGAGGTGTCAGGCTAGGGAGCGGAGTATGAGCTGGACTTCTGACTAAGCTACTACTTAGGGAGAATTAGGAAGGCTTGGTTGGATGTGAGTTTCTGGGACCTCAGAGTACTCCTTACCCTAAGAGGTATGGTGTGTGGCAGGTGAAGAACCAGCTCTGGATTGAGATGCTGTCTTCTCCTGAGAATAGTAGGAAGGCTGAGTCTAACAGACTGTTGGATGGAAGGTTCTAGAAGGATGTCAGTAGTATTCAGGCTGTTTGAGAGCTTGTGAAGGCAGGAAGCCTATCTAGGCTGTCCTTTCTCTTCACTGCAGCCTGAGAGGGCAAGGGTTTGGTGCTGGAGCTGGAGGAGGGTACGTGGAGGTGGGTGGGATGCAGGCAGGTTGCAAAGTCAAGTGGGGCGATCGGAGACACCCCCAGAGTCCTCCTTCTGAGGGAGGGTAGTTCCAAGTGACAGCTCACAGCCAGGCCTGTGGAGGCCTGGGGAGATCACAGGAAGCACTTGAGGGTCCAGAGGTGGTCTCTGGTCCCTAAACAAGGGGATAGCAGAGTTTGGGGTCAGGGTCTCAGGAGAGATCGGAGAATGCTGTGTGTCTGGCCCAGCATGATTGTCTATTTATTATAATATCCTATTTATATTAACTTATTGGTGCTTTATGTGGCAAAGTCAGTTCCCCTTTCATGCTCCCTAGCCAACAGTAATAATAAGAGAACTCTTTTACGTAGGAGCCAAGGCCTGGCCTTGGACTTTGAAGATGTTACAAATTGGGGAGAGCCTAATGAGTGAAACTCGGTAAAGGGTTGGATTCAGGGCAGCCAGGGTCCAGGCCGAAGGCTCAGGCCGGTTGATGGAAGGCTGGATCCTGTGGCCAGGCCATCCTGTTGTTAACTCCAAGAGTCTTCACCCACACGGTCTTCTCTGGCGCCCCCTGCAGTTGGGCCGAATGTCTTGTTCTCATGCTGCTTCTAAAAATAGCAGTTGTGGGACCCTGGAACTGTACTAATCCAGCCCCTCTCCCCAACGATCCTCCTGCATGGGGAGGAGCTCCTTCTTAGGGGTCTCGAATACCACTGAGGACAAGGAGCCAGGTCATCAGAACCCCGGGAAGCAGGGGTAGTGTAGGGGAGCCACTGTCCCCTGCTCTGGAAAACACCATATGATATCCCTCTACTTGGACTGGGAAGCGTGGCTTCCTTCTGTCCCAGATCCCCATGTTCCCACCCAGGTTTAGACTCAAGGCAGGGAACCTGGTCCCTCCATTGAGCTGCGGACCGGGCCAGTCTGGAAACGTCCTCAGGTCTGGAGCCGAAGCACCTGCTGAAAGTGGTAGTCTGGTAGCTTCTCAAACCCTGAGCAGGTCGTGGTGGTCCTCGAAGTTCAGTCAACTAGATAGTAATATTCTGCATTCACCTGGCACCCTTCTCGCTCCTCTTAGCACTTTATCCAAGCCCACCAGCTGGTGGGCTGGCAGCAGGCAGGTCCCATGCCAGCAGTTATCCTTGTCTTGGTCACCCCCCCACCCCACCTCAGCTTGCTTCCTTTCCCATCTCTCTGCTTTGTTGGTGAACTTTTCTAAGCTGAGCGCCCAGAGAACCCACCTCATCTGAAGGCTGGGATTGGGTCTCCCGTCCTCTCCTCACTTGGTGGACACGTCTGTGCTGTGCATGTGGGCAGTCTTCCTGACACCTCGCCTCTCTCACTGCCCACACTCCCTCCACTTCTGTCCTGATTCTAATCACTTGGTCCCTGTCAACAACGCTCTTTCTAGAACAACGCCAGGCATATCCACAATCCCTCCACACAGCATGCTGAATTCATTGTATGAACCTATGTGTAAAAAGCCATTTTGTTCTTGGTTGCTTGGCATATTGGGTCGTGTGTCTGAACCAGAGATGACTTTTAAGGAGAGGGGACCCTGGCAGATGAGGGGGCGTGACAGCCATTTTGCACTCTTATAAAGGAGTTATTTATTGATGAAAATCTTTTTCCTTCTTCTAAGGAAATGAGCATTGCTCATTTGCTTGTCTTGTCTCTCTCTGCCTCTTTCTCTCCCCTCCTTTGGCCCCTGTTAGGTTGATGGGGCAACTTCGCCTTCAACATAGACATAGCATGAGGAGTTGATGCCTCAAAGTGAAGACAGGCAATGATTTCCCTTCATACGGTACAGAGGTTCTGATTTAACTGGTCTTGGGTAGACCACATGCATTAGTGTTGTTTTCAAAAATCCCTAGTTTATTGTAATGTGAAACAAGCATTGAGAGCTTCTGAATTGGGGGGGATGCTGTTAGCTGCCATTCAATGGACCCCTGACTCAAGAGGACCCCGTGTATTATAGAGCAGAACTTTTCTCTATGATTTTCTTAGCTACCAACCCAAAGGTATGCGGTTCAAATCCACCAGCTGCTCCATAGGAGAAAGATGGGCAGTCTCCTTCTGTGTGATTTACAGCCTCTGAAAACTCCGGGGAGGGTCAGCTGTGGGTTGGTTCTGACTCTATGGTACACAACAACAACAACAATCTTTTAACTGATTACCAGTCCTTTGTCTCCATGATGCTGCTGGGTGGATTCAACCAGCCAACCTTCAGGGTAGCAGCTCATGGCAGACCACTTTGCCACCCAAGTGCCTTCAAACGGTACAGATGTTCTACCTTAGAATCATCTCTGCTCCCTTCCCCCTCCTTCCGCCACCGATCGCCATGTGCGTGCTGGCTCCAGTGGGACCCACTGTGAGGCTCTGTCCTCAGATGTCCTTGTCCTCCCGTTCCACTGGAAAGACCTTCAACTTGGGTGACAAATTCCTCTTTGATGAATGTACCTGTGGGACTCTTTCATAATGACAGATGATTTTTATTTATTCGTTGTCATATTTAAGATATTTATTTTTTATACTGAAGAAATACTTTCTTGGAATTTTTTTTAAGAAAAAGAAAAAAAGAGAAATTAATAAAGAATCTGCTCTTAGCTTGCTTCCAGAGTACATTGATGTGGGCGAAGGGGCTGGGATGGGTGCTGAGGGTGGGTGGGAGAGCCGGGACCAGCTCTGCTTGAGCACCTAGCTGAGTAGACTTGTGCTGGGCGTAGGCAGGAGTGTGGGCGACAGGACCTATACCAGGTACCAGGTGAGGGTCCAGGTAGGGGCAGCGGATGGGGTCGGATTGCTGATGGGCAGACTCAGGGATGGTCAGTCAGGTGGGTAGATCCAGTCAGTGTCTGGATTATGAAATGCTACCAAGAAAATGGAAAGATGGGCAGTCTCCTCCCGTGTGATTTACAGCCTCTGGAAACCCACTGGAGGATCAGCGATATGTCGATTGCGACTCAATAGCACATAACAACAACAATAACACCAAGGAAAGAGGGATTCTGACGTTTTACATGCAGTCACCTCGTTCACCGTCAGTGTGCGCTTTTGACGGTGGAGGAAAGCAGGGCTCAGAGAGACTTGCCTTGGGTCACACTGGCAGACTCTTAGAGTCACACCTTTCACTCCAAATCTCTTGCTCTGTCCCCTACATCGAACTCCAGGGACTTAGAAGAGACCAACCAGTAAGGTCTCTGTGTTTAAAAATGGGCTGCTGACAGCAGAGAATAGCAGACAATGCGATGCAGTTCAGACTCACACAAGATGCAGAGGAGGCCAGAGCTAGGATACTTCTGCTGTCAGGCTCTTCTGGGCTGGAGCAAGACTCCCACAGGGACACATCCTTCCATCTGCCACACCCCCAGCGTGTTACCTCCTCCAGGGCTCCTTGAGATGGAGAAGAGATTGAAGTTGTTAGTGATCACAGCTTGCTTGGCTCCACAATCAACAGTTTTCACCCCAGCAGTCAGGAAATCAAAAGACGAATTGCCTTGGGAAAATCTGCTTGCTGTCAGGGACCTCTCCAGAGTACTGAAAGCAATGATGCCAGTCTAGAGACTAAGGTGTACCTCATTCAGGCCATGGTCTTCCTAATTACTTGCTATGCATCAGAGAGCTGGTCAATGACTAAGGATGACAGAAGAAGAATCGATGCCCTTAAGTTGTGGTGCTGGAAAACAGTCTTGAACATACCATGGATGACCAAGAAAACAAATAGGTTTGCCTTAGAGAGGGTGGAACCAAATTTCTCCTTGGAGGCTAGGGTTTTGAAGCTCCATTACATACTTTGGGCACATAGCCAGGAAAGACCTGTCCTTGGAGAAGGACACCATGCTCGGACGGGTGGAGGGACAGCACAGGAGAGGAAGACCCCGAATGAGATGGATTGATATAGTAACTGGGGCAATAGGAGTTAATGTGTAGGAATTAGTGAGACTGGCTCAGGACAGGGCAGCCTTCAGAGCTGCTATGCATAGGGTTGCTATATGTTGTAGGCGACTTGACGGCACATAACAACACCACCAACAGGGGCAAGAGAACTTGGGACTGAATCATCACAGGCACTAGGCTCTGGGTGACCCCAATTATCTCCCCCATGCTTTGTTTGTGGCTAGGTCTGGGGGTCCCCAGACATGATCTGTTTGGGGATCTGGGCCAGCCCTTATAAGAGTCTCCTACTCGTTCTATTACCACAAAGACTCTGCTGCCTGTTGCTTGAAAACCAACCAGAGAGGCAAGGGTGGAGCAGAATAGCCCACATTTTCTTCTATATGAGTATATATGAGAGGAAGCTCTGGTAGCCTGGTGGGCAAGGAGTTGTGCTGCCAACCCAAAGGCAGGCAGTTTGAATCCACCAGCTGCTCTGAGAGAGAAAGATGCAATTACTGCCTTTGAAAAGCTACAAGTTGCTTCTGACACAACAGCACCTAACAACAGTTCATGTTTGTTGTTGTTATGTGCCATCGAGTCGCTTGCGACTCATAGCGACCCTATGTACAACAGCCCGAAACTCTGCTCTATCCTGTGCCAATCGCACTGTCTCTGACACACCCATCCCGATTACCCCAGTCACTGAGTCAATCCACCTCATAGAGGGCCTTCCCTTCCTGTGCTGTCCCTCCACCCTCCCAAGCATGATGTCCCTCTCCAAGGACCAGTCCCTCCTTACAACATGTCCAAAGTATGTTAGACGGAGCCTCAGAATCCTTGCCTCCAAGGAGCAGCCTGGTTTAACCCTCTCCAGGACAAATCCGTTTGTTTTCCTAGCAGTCCATGGTATTCTCAATACTCTTCTCCAGCACCACAGCTCAAAGGCATCAATTCTCCTTCTATCCTCCTTGGTCATTGTCCAACTCTCTGATGTATAACAAGTGATTGCGAAGACCATGGTCTGTATCAAATGCACCTTAGTCTCCAGGGAGACACCATTGCTCTTCAGTACTTTGGAGAGGTCCCTAACAGCAGACTTTACCATGGCAATGTGCCTTTTAACTTCCTGGCTGCTGGTGCCAAGAGTGTTGACTGTGGAGCCAAGCAAACTAAAGCTGTGAACAATCTCAATCTCTTCACCATCCATCCTGACGCTGCCAATTGGCCCAGTGATTAGAGAGTTTTGTTTTTGTTTTACTGGTACATAAGAGACAATGGATATAAGCTCCGCAAATATATCTCCCCGTCTCAGAGACCTCAGGGGCTTGCAGAAGGGATATGGACGGCAGCATGTGAGGCATTTTTACGGTGTCTTCTCTTGTCCAAGTGATCTGACTCGTTGATCTGGTTTTACCAATGTCCTGGTGCTATTTGGTGCCATCCTTATGCCGTAGGAACCTTTGACAGTATCTTGATTAGGGGAACTAGATATCATATTTGATGCTATCCCTCTCTTTAACTTTGCAAAAGAAACTGCTGGAGCAAAAAGGTAAAAAGGGGTCCTAAGAGGAGACTTAATTCATGCCCATAAATCTCAGCTGCAGCCTGGAAAAGGCAACAAAAAAGGGGGTTTCAGCATAAATACCTTGGAACAAACAGGGAAGGATAACAGAAGGGTGTTAAGAGGTGCTTAGAGGAATTTTCTTTCCATGTGAAAGGTAATACCACCACAACTGAGTTAAGAGACAGACAGTCCTCTTTGCCCTCAGATATTACAAAATGTTAATCTTTCATTACCGTGGGGTACTGTAAAAGGCTGATCTCCTGTTAGGATATCAGGTGGTTTGGATCCCTCAGCTGGCTTGTGAGAGAAGATGTCCGTGCCCTTCCATTCGGATCTTACAGCTTCTCAAACTTGCTGGAGGGTCGCGATGAGTCAGAACTGATCTGATGACAGTGGTCCATGAGCAAAGAGACAGACAGACAGACACATAGAGACTGAGAGTGAGCCCTGCTGTTGTAGGAATGACACGCTGGGTTGTTAACCAAAGCACCAGCGGTTAAACCCACTAGCTGCTCTGAGGGAGCGCGACTCTGAAGAAGAGGACTTCTTCATCACCCCAGATGACCGAGGGTTGCTAGGAGTGGGATTCAACTTCACGGCTGCAGGTTTGATCGTTGTGTGCTGTTGAGTCAGAACTAACCCATAGGTGACCTTCCAGTGGGTTTTCAGAGGCACTAAAAATTGCACAGGAAGAGATTGCCCTTCTTTCTCCGGTGGACTACCTGGTGGATTTGACCTACACGACTTTGGGATTGTGTTGTTGTTTTATGTGCCGAGTCGCTCGCGGCTCATGTACAGCAGCGCTAAACCCTACTCTATCCAATGCCAACCTTATTGTCTCTGACTCACCTACCCCCGTTGCCCCAGTGACTGAATCAATCCATCTTAAAGGTCTTCTTCTCCTGCGCTGTCCCTCCACTCTCCCAAGCATGATGTCCCTCTCCAAGGACTGGTCCCTCCTTGCAACATGCCAAAATTATGTCAGATGAAGCCTCACAGTCCTTACCTCCAAGGAGAAGCTGGGCTTCTCTCCAGGACGGACCAGTTTGTTCTCCTGGCAGTCCATGGTATATTCTTAACTCTTCTCCAACACCACAGCTCAAAGGCATCAATTGTCCTTTTATTACTCCTAGTCATTATGCAGCTTTCTGACCTATAGCAAGTAATTATGAAGACTATGGCCTGGATCAGGTGCACCTTAGTCTCCAAACTGACATCATTGCTCTTCAGTACTTTGGAGAGGTCCCTGACAGCAGACTTTGCCAGTGCAATTTGTCTTTTAATTTTCTGGCTGCTAGTACCAAGAGTATTGATTGTGTTGCTAAGCAAACTGATGCTTTTAACAATCTCAATTTCTTCACGATGCTGCCAATTGGCCCAGTGGTGAGAATCTTTGTTTTCTTGATGATGAGCTTCAATCCATATTTATGGCTGCAGTCCCTGGCCTTCTGCCTCAAGCATAGATTTTTATCACTAGACCATCAGAACCCCCTCTGTGTGTATATATGTGTGGCTATCTCTATCTCTATCTCCATCTCCATTTCTATGCATATCTGTCTTGGAGGAGGTGCAGTAAGGGTGCTCCTTAGATAGTGAAACTTCACATACTTTGGCCATGTTGTCAGAAGACAGGCCAGTCCTTGGAAAAAGACATGATGCTGAAGAAGGTGTAGGGTCGGCAGTGGAAAAGGAAGGTCCTCAGTGAATTGGACTGACAGTGACTTAGCAATGGCCTTGAACATGATGGAGCTTGTGAAGATGGTGCAGGGTAGGACAAGGTTTCAATGTGTTGTTTACAGAGTCAGTATGAATCAACTTGATGGTGTGTGACAACAACTTCCTATCCACTGTAGACCACCGAACACACACACACACACACACACACACACACACACACACGAAAGGAGCTCTGGGCTCTGGTGGCCTCATCTGTAGGAAGCAGCTGTGCTGTTAACCCAAAGACCATATTTCTTCGGAAGTTTGAATCTATCAAAGCTCTAGGTCAAAGATCCTAGATGGATCAACTATCAGCTCCCAGGTAAGACATGGGCAATCTTTCCCCATGTAATTTATATCCTTGGAAACTCACTGGTGGGTCAGTTATGAGTCAGTTCTGAAGCAAGGGCAATGAATACGTTAGAAGTACGTTAGAGCTAACCTTTACGCATCGTTTGATACACTACAAATGATGACAGATTTGAGGCACTGAACACCAACAATAGAAGACCAGATGACTTGTCAGATGTTATAAAGGATATTATCCATGAAGAAAGTAAAAGGTCATTACAAAAACGGAAGAGAAATGAAAAATGGAAATGGATCTCAGAAGAGACTCTAAAGATTTCACTGGAGTGTTGAGAAACCAAAACAAAAGGAAAACATGTTGAAGTGAAAGAGCTGAACAGATTATTTGAATGGACAGTTTGGGAGGACAAAGCAAAGTATTAAAATGGACTATACAGAGAGTTGGAATTGGAGAATGAAAAGGGAATAACTTGCTCTGCATTTCTCAAGTTGAAAGAACTGAAAAGCAAATGTAAGTCTCGTGTTGCAATATTGAAGGACCCAGAAAGCATCAAAAGAAGATGGAAGGAATACACCGACTCATTGGATCAGAAAGAGCTGATTGACACTGAAAAATTTCAGGAAGTATAAAAAAAAAGGAGCCAGTAGTAACGAAGGAGGAAGTAGAAGCTGCATTGAAGGCATTGGGAAAAAATAAGGCCCCAGGAATCGATGGGATACCAATTGACTTGTTTCAATTAACAGATGCAGTCTTGGATGTGCTCACCAGGAAATTTGGAGGACGGCTGTCTGGTGAATTGGTGGTTTGGAAGAGGTCCATGTTTGTTCTTTTTCCCAAGAAAAGTGATCCAACTGAATGTGGAAATTATCAAACAATATCATTGAGATTGCATGCTAGCAAAATACTGCTGAAGATCATTAAAAACCAACTAGAACAGTACATAGGTAGATATTAAAGTTCAAGCAGGATTTAGAAGAGGGAATGGCAACAGGGATACCATTGCTGATTACAGATGGATTCTGGTTGAAAGTAAAGAATACCAGAATGTGTATTTATGCTTTATTGACTATGCAAAGGCATTTGACTGTGTGGTTATAACAAGTTGTGGCTGACATTGAGAAGAATGGGAATCCCAGAGCACTTAATTGTGCTCGTATGGAACCTACCCCTGGACTAGGAGGCTGCTGTGTGAACAGAGCAAGGGAACGCTGCATGGTTTAAAATGAAGAAGGGAGTGAGTCAGGGTTGTATTCTCTCTCTATACCTATTCAATCTGTATGCTGAGCAAATTATGTGAGAAGCTGGACTCTGTGAAGAGGAGCGTGGCATCAGGACTGGAGGGATACTCATTAACAACCTGTATTATGCAGATGACACAACTTTGCTGAAAAGTGAGGAGGACTTGAAGCGCTCATTGCAGAAGATCAAGGAATGAAGCCTTCAGTATGGATTCCATCTCAGTATCAAGAAAACAAAGGTTCTTAACACTGGACCAATAGGCAGAATCATAATGGATGGAGAGGAGATTGAAATTGTCAACAGCTTCATCTTGCTGGGATCCACAATTAACACCCTTGGTACAAGCAGTCAGGAAATAAGGAGACACACTGCACTGGGAAGAGCTGCAGTTAGGGACCTCTCCAAATTACTGAGGAGTAATGATGCCAGTTTGAGGACTAAGGTGCATCTAATTCAGGCTATAGTCTTTCTGATTATTTGCTATGTATATGAGAGCTGGACAATGAATAGGGATGACAGAAGAAGGTTTGATGCCTTTGAGATGTTGGAGAAGAGCACTGAACATCCTGTGGACAGCCAAGAGAATGAACAGATATGTCTTGGAGAGGTGCTCTTGGGAGGCAGAAATGATGAGACTTCACATACTTTGGGCATGTTGCTAGGAGGGGCTCTTCCTTGGAGAAGGACGTGATGCTGGGAAGGGTGGAGGGTCAGCAAAGGAGAGGAAGCCCCTCAACCAGGTGGATTGCCCCGGTGACTGCTGCAGTGGGCTCTTGTGTGTCAGGAAGTGTGAGGATGGTGCAGGACAAAACAGGGTTCAGATCTTTTGTTCATAGGGTCGCTATGAATCATACTCGACTCGATAGCACCTAACAACAGTAACAATGATGATAGGATTATTAATCCAATCAATAATACAGATTAAACTCAAATAAAGAAAAAAATAAAGCTTTCCAGTTAAAACACATAAAACGGTTTACCTGTACAAATTAAGAAAACTGAGGAGTTTCAGGTTTAGCTAACCGGCTGTTCTGTCTACTCTTCCACTCTACCTTTTTTCCTTTTTACAGTAAAAAGTGCCCTTTTTCTTGACTTTAAAAAAAATTTAAGAAAATTGAAGTGCTAATCAGTCTGAGACCTTGAAGGGTCCTGTCTTCTGCTTATGAAGACACTTTAAGTTTAAATTGCCAGATGATTACCAAGTTAAATTTACTGTTGTTGTTGCTATTTACCATTACATTGAAAGGAACTCAGACCTGACCTTGCAGTGGGTTTTCAAAGGCAGTAAATCACACAGGAGGAGACTGCCCATCTTTCTCTTGTGGAGAAGCTGGTAGATTTGAACCTCGTGCCTTTGGGTTGGCAGCACAAGTCCTTACCTCTGAACTCTCTAAATTCTGGGGTACACTGAATATACTGCTGTACTGCTTCCAAACTCTTCCTGTTGGGGAGATGCAAAATAAAGCAACAATGAGATACCATCGCACCCCAGGAACAAAGCCAAAATTCAATAAAACTCAAAACAAGTTCTGGAAACCTAAGGTTGGTGGTGTTGCTGTGTGCCGCCAAGTTGGAATCGACTCTTAGCTAACTTTCCAGTGGGTTTTCAAAGGAAGTAAATCGAACCACACACCTTTGGGATTCCAGTGCAGCTTCTTACTACTTAAGCCGCCAGAGCTCCCTTAGTATGATGTATTTGGTTTATTGTATAAAATAGTGTTCCTGGGTCATTGCCTTTGACTTTTGCCCCATGCCTGGGCAGAAACAACCAAATAGGATGAGTTAGTCTATTTATGTGCTCTTGTGGCCTAGTGGCAAGAAGCTGTGCTGCAATCCCGAAGGCGTGCGGTTCGAACGCAGAAGCTGCTTCGCCAGAGAAGGATGGGCAATCTCCTCCCACGCGACACACTGCCTCTGAAAACTCACTGGAGGGTCAGCTGTGGGTCAGTTCCAACCCGACGGCACACAACACATACCGTCTATTTATGATGGAGTTGGTCAATCAGTCCATGCAGCCAGATTTAAATCGAGCAGGTTCAGCAGCAGAAGTTGGGAATTTCACCACCAGCAAGGACGAGCGGAAGCAGAGAATGTAGCACGTGTCCTCTGGGGTTAGAAATTCCTGAGTCAGTGGGACCGAGACTTACAAGAAAGCACGAGCAACAACAGTAAAGAGCTAGAGGCCGAAGTGAGACAGAACCCACTGGGAACTGCTGCCCCCCAGACCCAGAGCTGGGGTCTTCATCCAAGCTTGCAGGAGGACCGAGGTGGAGATGTCAGGATTGGCAGATCTAAGGGAGCTTTTTTTATTATTTTATTTTATTATTTTATTTTATTATTTGTGCGTGTGCATGTCCCGTCAAATCAGATCTGACTGGTACAGGAGGAGATTGTCCCTCCTTTCCCGGCAGAGCATCTGGTGGATTCGAACCGTGCTCCTCTGGGATTGCAGTGCAGCTTCTTGCCACTAGGCCACCAGAGCTCCCCAGGGAGCTTTTATAACATTGATCCAAGCCATGAAGCTGAAGGTCAGAGAGCCTACGAGCACACTTAAAGAAGTTACCCTCACTGAGAAATTGTATTCTGCTGCCAATCTGAGTTGTAACCTGTTAACATTCCTAATAAACCCCTTAATCATGAGAATGGCTTCGTGAGGTCTGTGTAATTATGACAAAGCATTTTGGAAGCAGCATTGGAGCGGAACAATTGGTGTTGGAGTTAGTAGAAGTAGTTATAGGAACACGAGGACCATGTGTGACTCATGGGATTAGGCTTTGTGCTCTGGATTGCTGCTGATGTGGACAGGACAGCTTCCCTTTGTGAAATTAATACAGATCGGATTCAGCCCTCCTCACATCCTCTATACTGTTTTTTTATACATCCTGGGCAGCTCTGGTGGTTTGGTGGTAAGGAGTTGCAGTGCCAACCCCAAAGCATGCAGTTTGAATCCACCAGCTGCTCTGTGGGAAAAAGATAGGTAGTCTTCTCCCATATAATTTACCGCCTCTGAAAACCCACTGGAGGGTCAGCTATGAGTCAATTCTGACTAGACAGTACACATCAACAAACTACATCCTAAAGAAATAAGTAAGCGCTGCCACACGAACAGATACATCCAACCCATGTATAAAACAGTATTTACAGCAACAAAGGGAAAGAATCCAAGTGTCCTCAACAAATAAAGGGATAAACAAGCTATAGAATCTTATGTGATGTAAAACAGAGAAGTCACAAAACATGGATGAATCTAGGGAGGCATTTTGAGTCAAGTAAATACCCCAAAAGGACAAATACTGTATGAGTTCACTGTTATAGTAAAAAGCTAAGGAAAGGTATAAACACAGAAAGAAACATTCTTGGGTGGTTATAAGGGATAAGAGGAGAGGGAAAGGGCAGGAAAAAATTCAGTAAAATACAATACAATACAATACAATACAATATGTTGTTATGTGCTGTCGAGTTGCCTGCGACTCATAGTGACCCTGTGGACAACAGCCCTAAACCCTGCTCTGTCTTGTGCCAATCTTATTGTCTCTGACACACCTACCCCCATTGCCCCAGTCACTGAATCAATCCATCTCATTGAGGGTCTTCCTCTCTTGTGTTATCCCTCCACTTTCCTAGGCATTATTATATTATAGTATAAGATAATATAATAATATGAAATGGTATTATATGAAATAATATAACCTAACTGCTAAGAAAACAAACACGTTCATCCTGGAGAGAGTTAAAGTGGGCTGCTCCTTGGAGGCAAGGATTATGAGGCTTTGTCTGACATACTTTGGACATGTTGCAAGGAGGGACCGGTCCTTGGAGAGGGACATCATGCTTGGGAGGGTGGAGGGACAGAGCAGGAGGGGAAGGCCCTCTATGAGGTGGATTGATTCAGTGACTGGGGTAATCGGGGTGGGTTTGTCGGAGACAATGAGATTGGCACAGGATTTAGGGCTGTTGTACATAGAGTCACTATGAGTTGCAGGTGACTTGACGGCACATAACAACACCACCAACCTAATCTAACCTAAACTAACCTAATATGATCTCTCCTTGTCCAGAACAAGGAAGAACTAAGAAAATAAAAGATATGTAGAAACTATTAGTGCAAAGGAGTAAGGGACCACAAGGACTTCAGCCACTTCTACCTTGACACCCAAAGAACTGGATGATGCCTGGTTACCACTGCTGACCACTCGAAGATGGGTCACAGCATGGAGGGTCTTGGACAAAATGGGAGGAAAAGTCACATACTTTCCACTAAGCAGAAAGTGAAAGAAAAGAGGTGTCAGGCCATAGTGTCAAAGACAAGGTGGGACGACAAGGCAGTCCTGTGGGGCTGGGACTCTCCCCGGTAGATCTCACTGCAACTATGAATTTGTTTCTTAAAAAAAGTATGTACATCAAGGAGTGTCTTCAAATCTGGGCGATATCTCTTCTAAAACATAATCATTAAGGAAGTTCACACCTCTGTCTCCCAGTTACCTCACATAAAGGCAGTACAACTATATGCAAATATAATACACACTACAACCACCTCTACACATCTGTACATCTACACACACTCCTCCATCTAAACACACATCTACATACAACCTATGCACACACATCCATTGTTGCTGTTGCACAAACACACATCTATAGAAACACACAATCACACGATCTAATAATCACATACATCCATTGTTGTTGCACATATACATACCCCCTATAAACACACACAGTTACACACAATCCAGCACACACCCCCACCCATACACATCCCTATATACTCCCTGCTATACACTCACACACTTTTGAGGGAGTTCTGGGGGTCTAGTGAGTAAAAAGTTGCACTGTCAGCCCAAAGGCAAGTGATTTGAATCCATCAGCTGCTCTGCAGGAGAATGGTGGGCAATCTCCTCCTACGTGATCTACAGCCTTTGAAAACTCACTGTCGGTTCAGCTATCGGTTCTGACTTGATGGTACATGATAACAAAACAACATCTATTTGGACATACTTTGGGCATGTTTTCAGGAGAGCGACCAGTTGTTAGGAAAAAGACATTATACAGGATGGCCTTCAGCAAGATTTCTTGTTCATAGGGTCACTATGAGTCCCAGGGGCCTCAATGGCACCTAACAACAACAGCTATATTTGAATCTGAAGTGTCTCCCAGCCCCCCATTAGAACAAAACTCTGTAGGAAAAAGAGCTAGGCAGCCAGCTTTCCTAAAGATTATAGGCTTGGAAACACTAACAGGAAGTTCTGTAGGGTTATTGTGAGTCAAAAGAATTTTTTTTTGGTAACATTTTTAGGAGAGGTCAGTTCTTGGAGGGCATCATACTTGGAAGGAGGAGAGTGAGCATAAGAAAGGAAGACCTGTGCAACAATGAATGAATGAAAACCCAAAAGCTCTGTAAATGTTCATTAAAACTAATAAAATAAAATAAAAAAAAGAAAGGAAGACCTTTGACAAGATGGATTGACACAGTGACTGTAGCAACGGACTACAGTATGTATGTGTGAGAATGGCACAGGGTAGGGCAGGTTTCAGATCTGTTTACAGGGTCAGTATCGAGTTGCAGGTGATTCAACAGCACATAGTAGCAACAACAACAACAACAACAGTTTATTCATAGCAAACATATTTTTTCTTTTTTAATGTGATCTTTTAATGGATTGAGAAATTATGGTACATTCACACAATGGAATACCATACAGCACTCAGGAGCAATAATTTTGTAAATTATTACCCAACTTGGGAGGAACTGGAGAGTGTTATGCTGAGTGAACTAACTCAGTCCCACAAGGACAAATATTGTATGAATTCATTATTGTAGAATGAGTATAAGGATCCAAGGGGTGGGGTGGGGTGGGGGTGGGGGATTAATCACGGAGTTGTACAATTTGATGGGGAGGTGAGGGAAATCGGAAGAACCTATTCTGGAAATTAGTGTATTAGAATTTTGTAAATATACTAGTATACTAAAAAATTATTTAATTGTGATTTTAAAAAACTTTACAGAAAAGTTAGATTTTCATTCATTCATTGTTGCACATTTTCCTCCCTCCGCCTCCCTTGTTTGCTTTAAAAAATATTCATTCATTGTTGCACAATTTCCTCCCTCCTTCCTTTCTCCTCCCCCCAGTACAAACACATTCTTTTCAACAACATAAATGATAATTACACATCTAGCTCTTGCCAGATACATAAGATGCAAATTGACTATCAGTGGAAAGAGAAACTAGAGAAATTCAATGTTATAGGTCAGGATAAGGCTAGGTGCTGACTGAAAACAAGCCATTAAATTACTCTTAGGCAAGTTCAAACAGAAGCGAAATAAAATGAAAGCAAGTACATAAAAACCAAAGTATGAGCTGAAGTATATTTTACCCGAATTTAGAAACCATTTGAAAAATAAATCTGACAAACTGAACACAAATGAATGCCATCCTGTGTTGTAGGATCACAGATCACATTAAGGAAATAATACATGAAGAGAGCAAAAGGTTATTAAAAAGATAGAAGAGAAGGAAGGAAGGAAGGAAGGGAGGGAGGGAGGGAGGGAGGAAGGGAGGGAGAAAGGAAGGAAGGAAAAGACCAAGATTGATGTTATAAGAAACTTGAAGTCTATTCCTGAACGCTGTTGTTATGAGTTATTGAGTCAGAATTGATTCTTCTGTGGATTTTAAGAGATTGTAAATAGCCGTGAAGGAGTTTGCCCATCTTTGCCATTGGAATGGCAGGTGGATTTGAACTGCCTGCCTTTAGTTTGGCAGCACAACTCCTTACCACTATGCCACCAGAGTAGCTAAAGTAGAAATGAAGAAAAGTGGTGAATGAGAGATATGAATGGGTCGCTCAAGAAGACAAAGGGGTGGGGGGGAAAAAGACAAAGGAAGCGTTATAATGAAATATACAAAGAGTAAAGAACACTCACAGCCTCTCTCAAGCAGAAAGAGGTGAGATTCAAGCCTCAAGTTGTTAATATTGAAGAATGGTATGGGCAGAATGTGGAATGAAACAGGAAGCGTCAAAAGCAGAGGGAAGGAGCACACAGAATCAATCACTGTGCTAAAAAGAAGTGGTCCACTTGCAACCATTTCACGAGGTAGCATCTGATTAAGATGTATTGCTCTGAAGGACGAAGTCCAAGTTTCCCTGAAGGAGTTGGTGAAAAACAAACAGAAACGACACATAGAAGAAAGCACTTGTTCATCTTTGCCAAGAATTTGGGAAGACAGCTGCTTGGCCAATTGATTGGAAGAAATCCATTTTGTAGCCTTTCCAAGGAAAAGGTGAGCCAAAAGAATGCCAAAATGATAAAATAGAATTCTACCACGTGCAAGTGAAAATTTGCTAAAGAGAATGAAATAGTAGTTGTAGCGGTGCACCGACAGGAAACTGCCAGAAATTCATGCTGGATTCAGGCGCGAATGTAGGGCCAAGACGAGTGTTGCTGACATTAGAGGAATCTTGGACTAAAGTGGAGAATATTATAAATATGTTTACACGTGGAGCTTTTTATTTTTTTAACTATGCAAAGGTGTTTGTGTGCATCATAATAAATTATGCGTAACATTGGCAAGAAAGAGAATTGCACAACGCTCAGCTGTTTTGTGAACTGTTTTTATTCTTTAACAGCAAATAGTATTCCATTGTATGTATGCATCATAGTTCTTAACCATTCTTTTGTTGATGGAAAGCTGGGCTATTTCCATCTCTTTGCTATGGTGAACATGAGTGTGTATGTATATGTTCTTTTTTTTTCTGTAATGTCATCTTTTTTAAAATTTTATTTTACTAATTTTAATGAACATTGACAACATTTTGGACTTCCATTCATTCATTGCTGCACTTCTATCCCTGCCCAGCCCCCCACCCACCCTGTTCGCTCCTCTCTTTGAAAAGTAAAAGAAAAACTCCTTCCCTGGTACACAAAGCCCCCAGACCCCTCCTACCGCCCCAAGTACATTCCACTATGCAACCTGAATTGTGGACTCTTGTGATAAACATCATATATCACTTTTAAATTATTCTCTCCCTCATCTGTTTCAGTGCAGTACACAATTTATCCAGTTTTTCTCAGTCTTACCCCAACCCTGATATCAGTCCCATTTTACAGCAGTGGCATCATTCAGTATTTGTCCTTTTGTGACTGAGATATTTCACTCAGCATAATGTCCTCCAGGCTCACCCATTTTGAATGATATTGCATGAGTTCCTTGTTTTTCAATGCAGTGTAGTATTCCATTGTGTGAATAGTATGCATATGTTCTTATTTCTTTAGAAATGTATATCTAAAAGTGTGATTGCTGGATCGAATAGCATTTTTATTTGCAGCTTTTAAAGGAAGAGTCAAACAGTTTTTCACAGTGGTTGCACTATTTTAGTCCCACTAGCTGTCAGCATTTCTTGTTTCCTGTCTTTCTGACTTTTGATGCTCTTGCTGGGGTTAGATAGCATCTCACTGTGGTTTGGATTTGCTACTCCCTTTGAGATGTGGTGTTGGAGAAGAGCACTGAATGACAATGCCGTGGTCTGCCAAAAGAACAAACATGTCTTGAAGAAAGTGCAGCCAGGATGTTCTTTAGAGGCAAGTGTGATGAAACTTTGTCTCGCATACTTTGGGCATGTTGTTAGGGAGGAGTCATCCTTGGAAAAGAACATCATGCTGGGAAAGGCATAGGGTCAGTAAAGGACAGGAAGACTTTCAACAGGATGGGGTGACACGGTGGCTGCAGCAATGGGCTATATAAGGTGAGGATAGAGCAGGATAGGGCAGGGTTCAGATCTCTGTTCACAGGGTTGCTATTGAGTTGCAGGTGACTTGACAGCATCTCGCTCCATCAAGAGCTAATGAGGGCGCTCTATGGTCGAGTGGGAAGGAGTTGCATTGCCAGCCTGAAGGCAGGTCCTTTGAGAATACTAGCTGCTCTTGTGGGAGGAAGATGAGCAATCTCCTCCTGTGTAATTTACAGCCTCTGAAAACCAACCGAAGGGTCAGCTAATGTGTTGCTTCTAACTTAATGGGGGGAGGGGAAGGAAAATAAAAGCTAATAATCATGAGCATTTTTCTTTATGATCATCATTGTCTGTTGGCCATCTGAATGTCTTCTTTGGTAAAATGTCTTATCATGTGCTCTGCTCATTTGAATTTTTTTCTTTTTTCTGGTCGAGGTGTTGGAGCTTTCTAGAAATGTTAGAGATTAGTCTCTTATAAGATATGCTGTTGTCAAATATTTTTTCCCCAATTGTAAGGTTCTCTTTTTACTCATTTAGGGAAGTATTTTGATGCACATAAAGATTTAAGTTTAAAAAAAAAAGATTTAAGTTTTAGAAGGTCCCAGTCATTAATTTATCTTCTACTTATTGTGTCTATTTGGTGGCGAAGCTGCGCTGCAATCCCAAAGGCACACGGTTCAAATCCACCAGCTGTTCTACAGGAGAGGAATGGTCTCCTCCGTGTGATTAATTGCCTCTGAAAACCCACTGGAGGGCCAGCTATGGGTCAGTTCTGACTCAACGGTACACAACAAAAACAAGAAGCTGCTTGATGGGACTTGGGGTTTGCTGCTACACCATTGGAACAAGAGCTAAGAGGCTTTGCCCAAGTTTGTTGAACAGTTAGGGGGTGGAGGGATCATAATTTGCAGAACTGAGAACTTTGAAATACAGGCCTAAAGTTGGGAGGCTCAAAGCTGAGGTGCCTGCAAGCCCATTTTGGAATCTGTCCTATTACTGATGCTTACGTGAATTATAAGCTTTTGGCTTCCCCAATATGGTTCTGTGTGGTATGTGAGCTATCTCATTGGATTTTGGACTCAGGAAAGCCATAATATTGGTGTTGAGATGAGTAGAAAGAGGTTTGGGAATGTGGGGGAACATGTCTCATGGGAATGGGTTTTGTGTTGTTCATGCTATTGACAGGGACAGTTCTCCTTTGTAAAGGTCAGATATTGCCATCTCCACATGCCTTTTGCTCTTTTTACACCAATGAAAAATGAAGTGATTGAACATGTCATTTTTTTTTAAGTTTTGGCCCAGATGGCTTTATTACTAAACACTCAGAGAAGAGTTGGCACTAATTTTAGTCAAACTATTCCAGAGCACAAAAAAAAAGATGAAACATAAATTAATTTTTGAAGCAAGCATAACCAAATACCAAGGCCAGGCCAAGATTCTACTACTAAAAAGGAAAAGTACAGACTAATACTGCTCATGAATGTAGATGCAGAAATCATGCACGAAATTCTAGCCAATAGAACTCAACAACACGTGGGGGGAAAAATAACACATTGTGATCAAGTGGGATTCACACTGGCTATGCAAGCATGGTTTAACTTCAGAAACCAACCCACATAAACTACTACATAAACACACACACAAAAAGGAAAATAAATACATGATCATACTGATTGATGCAGACACGGCTTTTGATAAAACCCAATATCTGTTACTGATAACACTATCAATGAGACAAGAATAGACGGGACAGTCCACAATATAATTAAGGACATACATGCAAAATCAACAGTTAACATTATTTTCAAGAAGAGATTAAAAACATTATTTTTTTCATTATTAATTTTAATGAAACTTTACAGAGACTTTGGATTTCCATTCATTCATTGTTGCACTTTTCTCCCTGTCCACCGCTCTCCACCAGTTCACTCTTCTCTTTGAAAAGTAAAAGAAAAATTCTTTCATTGTTTTATATTCCCTCCCCCCAAGTCCACTCCACTATGCAGCCTTCGTTCTAGACTCCTGTCATGACAATAATACCCAATCACATATCCCTTTTAAACAGTTTTCTCCCTCATCTGTTTCAATGCAGTATACATTATTTGTCCCATCTTTCTCAGTCTCCCCCCACCCCCAAGGTCAGTCCTGTTTTACAACAGGAAAGCATTCTTTTGTAAACAGGAATCAGAAAAGATGCTCTCTATCACCATCTCCATTCAACATCTTATTGAAAGTACTCTATCATGTTGTCTGAATATATAGCAACAGTTTTAGCACCTCTTTGTTGGTTTGCATGCTTCTTATTTCCTTCTCTTGCCTTCTTGACGTAGCTAGAATTTCCAATTTGATTTTGAATAGGAGTGGTGAAAGTGGGCATCCTTCCTGCTTCTTCTTGTTGTTAGGTGCCGTCGAATCATAGTGGATGCTACTCCTGCTTCCAAGCTTGTTTTAATCAGGAAGCTCCACCAAATACTGTCCACCATGAGTAACCATTATCACATTTGGCACATCAGCGTCACAGTGTTTAGCATCACAGCAGCCACGAGTTACCTCTGTACAGCAATGCACAGACCAGTGCTAAACCACCTAGAAGAATGTTTGACAGAAAAACAATTTGAACCAGGCCTGAGGGCTGCCGCAGATTAAAATCACCCACCCTGGGTTTGGTAGCATAATTTTCTGTCCACTAAGCCTGCTTAGGCAAAGAAAACTATAAAACATTAATACAAGATAAGGGAGTGCTGGGGGACTATTGGCAAGAAGCTGTGCTGCAATCCTGAAGGCATGTGGTTCAAATCCACCAGATGCTCACTGGAGAAGGAGGGGTAATGTAGTCTCTTTCTGTGCCAGTCCAATCTGACTTGACAGTACACAACAAGGAAAAGAAAAGTAAAAAAGAAGAAAAGAAAGAGGGAAAAGGGTTTCCTCAAGTCCTCCAAAAAATTAATAAAAAATTATGTTGAGTGAAGGAAAAGGCAATATAAAAAAATTTAAAAATACCAAGAGTTTGAAAAAAAACACCCAAAACCACTCAAGTAAAAAAAAAAAAAGAAACTTAAGGGACTTACATAAGAACATGGTCATGCATAGAGAGACTAAACACTGCAAAAATGGCACTCACTAAAGTGATCTGGAGGTATAAAGCAATCTTAATTCAGACACCATTAATATTATTTAAGATGGTTAAAAAAACAGTCTCCAACTATAAAAACATAGGAGACTGTGTTTTTAATATTACTCACAGGACACTGTGAGTAATATTAGATGGAACTTGGCTAAAAGCAGAAGAGTATCAGAGGAATGTCTATGTGTTTCATTGACTATGCAAAGGCTTTTGACTGTGTGGGTCACAATAAACTGTGGCTGACTCTGAGAAGAATGGGAATCCCAGAACATTTGATTGTGCTTATGTGAAAACTATG
>NW_006399901.1:847456-878482 GCF_000299155.1 Elephantulus edwardii | reverse complement strand
GTGTGCCTGATCCAGACCATAGTCTTCCCAATTGCTTGCTATGCATCAGAGAGCTGGACAATGACTAGGGACGGGAGAAAGAGTTGATGCCTTTAAACTAAAGATTATATCCTACGCATTAGTGAGTGGAAGCGAACTGATGTGGGCCCTTTAGAACTGGAACCACGTGATGTACTATTCCCAGAAGGGAGCTAGGGGTGCAGTCCATGGAGAGTTGAGCGGCTAACCCAAAGATGGCGCCTCTCTAGTGATTCGAATCCAACAGTGGCTTCACAGGAGTGAGATGGACAATCTCGTGTGATTTACAGCCTCCTGAAGACCTGATGAAGTGCAAGGTCCAAGTTGCTCCTGGCAATGAGCTGTTTTTGTTTAAACTATGCCAGGAATGTCAAATTGAAAAGGAAATGTGCATCCATCACCAAAAAGAACATCTCAAGATCAGTCTTGGGGTACAGTGTGGTCGTTGATGGGATACTATCCATACACCTACAAGAAAGGCCTACTAACATAGCTATTATTCAAATTTAGGCACCAATCACTAGAACCAAAGAAGAAGAAAGTGAAGATTCCTACCAATTTGTGCAGCCTGAAATGGATTGAATGCGCAATCAAGATGTATATTCTCACCAAGAGATTAAAGAGATTTAAAAAAAAAAAGAAAAGAGACCAAGGCTAGAAAAGGAGGAATGACAGATGCCAACTGCTGGGGAAATGAAGGGCCTTCTAGCCCTAGATTCTTGCCTCATCCCTTTCTGGGAATTCTCTGGTCCCCGATAAGATGACAAGAGTCCTGTCATCCCTCCTCCCATGAGATAGAGAGAACAAAGGACTGGGAATCAGTGACTAGGTCACCCTTTAAACAGAACATGCGCTGAGTAGGAGGAGGACACTGCTCTAGTGGCCAGGTCCTCTGGCTCTGTCCCGTCCTGTCCTGTGACTATGAGTGGGTCACCCTCTCGGGTGAGCTCAGCTCTCTTATCTTCAGAATAGCAAGAATACTAAGGATGAATGCTGATCCCTTTCCTTTCCAAGGTTGCTGGAAGAGTCCCAAGATTGGGGAGACAAGAATGCTCCCAGGAGCAGGTCCAACTATCTACAGAAGGGGATGGACACTCCCCAGTGGATCTCAGGCACCTGAGACCTCTTACAGTGGAAAGAGACACTCTCTCCTGGTGCATGCTGGATTCTAACAGCTCTGACCCAAGGTCCAGATCAGAATGCTGGGGAAGGGGGAGAAGGGAAGATATTTCTCCTCTAATTCCTCCTCTTCCTTAGGTGTCCTGATAGAAAGGCCCCCTGACCATGTAGTGGAGGCAGCAGGGAAGCCCACATCCTCTTCTGGGGCTTTTTCCTTTGGGGTTTAACAGGACAAGGTGGGAGGAAACTCCCAACCCCCACACCTACCCTAGTAGAAACACAAGTTCATGGTCTATGCAGATCCTGTACTTGACAGTTCACAGGTGTTTTCTCACCTACCCTTAGCTCCCCACAACCACGCTATGAAGGCAGGGGAAGGGCCGGACTAGTGTTTCTACTCAGGATGAAGATGAGGAAACTGAGGCCCTAGAAGGCTAAGGGACTATCCTGATGTTATGTAGCTTATGAAGAACACTCCACCTCTTTGAACACTCCATGCTGGAAATCAGGAGACGAATTGCATTGGGAAAATCGGCTGTGAGGGACCTCGCAAGAGTACTGAAGAGCAATGACATCAGGCTGGAGACTAAGGTGCGCCCGACCCAGGCTATAGTCTTTGCAATTACGTGCTATGCATCAGAGAGTTGGACAATGAATAGGGATGATAGAAAGAGAATTGATGCCTTTGAGCTGTGGTGCTGGAGAAGAGTGTTGAATATACCATGGACTGCTAGGAGAACAAACAGGTTTGTCCTGGAGAGAGTGAAGCCAGAATGCTCCTTGGAGTCAAGGATTCTGAAGCTTCGTCTGACATACTTTGGACATGTTGCAAGGAGGGACTGGTCCTTGGAGAGGGACATCATGTCTGGGAGAGTGGAGGGACGGCGCAGGAGAGGAAGACCCTCGATGAGATGGATCAATTCTGTAAGTGGAGTGGTGGGAATGAGTGTGTTTGAGACGGCGAGGTTGGCACAGGACAGAATGGCATTTAGGGTTCTTGTATATAGGGTTGCTATGAGTTGCAAGTGACTCGATGGCACATAACAGCAACAACAAACAATGTTGCTCAAACCTAGTAAGAATCTCCCATATGCAAGGCTTTACCATCCAGATCACTTCTGCCATAAATGGAGATTATGCAAAAGGGAATTCCCTGGGTTAGCTCTTCTGCTAATTGAAAGGTTGGGGGCTCAAGCCCACTCAGAGTCTCCTTGGAAGAAAGTCCTGGTGATTGACTTCTGAAAAGTGTCAATAAACACAGGTCCTATTATGACACACACATGAGTCAATGGTTCATTAGGTTTGTTTATCAGATCATTTATGTGTTGTTGTTGTTATGTGCTGAGTCACCTGTGACCCATCATGACTTTTAGGTACAATAGCTCTGAACCCTGCCTTATCCTGAGCCAATCTTATCATCTCTGACAGATCTAATCCTATTGCTTCAGTCACTGAGCTAATCCATCTCATCCTGGGTCTTCCCCTCCGGTGCTGTCCCTCCACCTTCTGAGCATGATGTCCCTCCTGGCCACGTGCCCTAAGTATGTGAGACAGAGCTTCAAAAATCCTTGCCTCCAGAGAGCAGTCTGGTTTCACCCTCTCTAGGAAAGACCTTTTTGTTCTCTTGGCAGTCCAGGGTATGTTCAACACTCTTCAGCACCACAACTCAAAGGCATCGGTCTATCATTCCTAGTCATTGTCTAAGTGAAGGGACAATTTTGTCATCCTTAGTCATTGTCCAGCTCTCTGATGCATGGCAAGTAATTGCTCACCTTATTTTCCAGATTGGCATCGTTGCTCTTCAGTACTTTAGAGAGGTTCCTGGCAGTAGACTTTCCCAATGCAATTAATCTTTTAATTTCCTGACTGCTGATGCCAAGATTGTGGAATCAAGTAAGAGGAAGTTATTATTAATCTCAATCTTTTCACTGTGTATCACGAAGTTGCCACTTGGCCCAGGGTAGGAATCTTTGTCTTCTTGATGTTGCGCTTCAATCCACATTGAAGATTACAGTCCTTGACCTTCAACAACAAATGCTTCATGCCCTCCTCAATTTCAGCAAGCAAGGTTGTGTCATCTGTATAACATAGTTTGTTGGCTCTTCCTCCAATCCTGATGTCACATTCTTCCTCATAAAGTCCTACTTCCTGAATGATCTGTTCTGCATAAAGATTGGAGACAGGTATGGAGATAAGACACATCCTTGACACACATCTTTCCTGATCCTGAACCATGCTGTGTTCCCCTGCTTTGTTCTGACTGCTGCTTCCGGGCTAAGTATAGGTTTCACATGAGCACAATTCAGTGTTCTGAGATTCCAATTGTTCTCCAGGGTAGCCATAATTTGTTGTGATCCATACAGTCAAATACCTTTGCATAGTCAATGAAATATTCCTTTGGTACTCTCTCTACTTTTGGCCAAGATCCATCTAACATTGGCTATGATGTCCCTAGCGCCACGGCTCTTCTAAACCCAGATTGCACATCCGACACTTCTCTACTTTCCTGTCATTTTTGTGTAATCTTCAGTGTGTGATCTTACTTGTATGTGATATTAGCGATATTGTTTGATAATTTACACACTCTGTCGGGTCATCTTTTATTTAGAATAGGAATAAATATAGATCTCTTCCAGTCAGTTAGCCAGGTAGTTGTCCTCCAGATTTCTTTGCATAACCTGGTGAGCACATCAGGGCAGCATCTGTTTGCCGAAATATGTAAATTGGTCCGTCAATTCCTGGGGCCTTGTTTTTTTGCCAGTTCCTTCAGAACAGCTTGAACTTCCTCCTTCATCACCATTGCTTCTTGATCATACGTTGTTCCATGAAATTCTTCTCTGTTAGCCAATTCTTTTTGGTATAATGACTCTGTATTCTTTCCAGCTTCTTCTTCTTTTTTTTTTTCTTGTTGTTTTCCATCGAATCAGATCTGACTAGCACAGAAGGAAGTTGTTCCTCCATCTCCAACGGAGCATCTGGTGAATTTGAACCATGCACCTTCAGGATTGTAGTTCAGCTTCTTGCCATTAGGCCACCGGAGCTCCCTTCCTTCCACCTCCTTTTGACGCTTCATGGGTTATTCAACATTCTGCCCTCAGCATTCTTAAGTATTGCAACTCGAGGCTTAAACTTGTTCTTTCCTTCAGTTTAAGAATGTGAACGAGTTCATCCCTTTTGATTTTCCGACTCCAGCTCTTTGCACATTTCATTATAATACTTTACTTTGTCTTCTCGGGCTGCCTTTTGAAATCGTCTATCCAGTTCCTTAACTTCTTGATTTCTTCCCTTTACTTTGGCTTCTTGGTGCTCTAGTGTAATATTCAGAGGATACATAGTAGTACATACACCAGTTTCACTATTTATATGTATATAATTCAGTGACATTGAGTACATTCTTTAAATGTAACCACTCCAAGGCTTTTTCAGAATTGTCTCCTGCATTAATAAAATATCTATTTTCTTACTTTTCTATCTAATCTTTCAAGTTGCTGTTGTAAATTTTCCCCCCCTTACACACAGATCTTGAACACAATGATCAAGGCAGATTCTTGAGTTGGTGTTGTTGTTAAGTGCCGTCAAGTAGCAGGTGACTCACAGCGACCCTATGAAGGAAAGTCCTCGATGCTTGGATGTCTTTCATCCTCTCTCGAGGTTCATAGTGTTTCTGGAGTTAAGCTATTACAGAAGTGGTTGCCGCTCCTCCTTCCAAGCTTGTTTTAGTCGGGGAGCTCCACCCCATTCTTTCTGCATTGGGTAACCAACTATTAACACATTTGACACACAGTTAAACTAAATTATTGTTTGGTTTTGAGAAGACTTCAGGGGATATTTTTAGGTTTATTTTGCATAATTGCTAAGGTTTAAAGGTTATCTTAGGACAATGGTCTTGGGAGCTCATCCAACCTCCATAATTCTAGAAATTCTGGTCTCCATGAAAATTTGACATTCTGTTTTGAGAATGATCAGAGTTCTTCTCTAGCATATTTGATTAGAACATTCAGTAATTGGAACCAAGCACCATCTAGTTCTGGTCTCATAACAGAGGAAGCAGAGGTTCCAGGAGACAATTACTTACACATTCCATTTTCTTCTCCAACTCCTGATTCCTTCTTCTTCTGTAGGCTCAAGTGAGTAGAGATGAAATGTACATTTGGTAAGCTTTTTTAATCCTTTTTTTGGTGAGAAAAGTCTTGTATTTAGAATTAGCCAGGTGGACTCAGTTTAGATGATGCCAATTTTGTTGGCAACATTCAAAGCATCATAGTCAGGAGCAAGTCGAACACGGGCCTTCTTCTCTCCTTCAGGCCTAATCAAGGTGTTGACCTTGGTTGCATCAATGTCATAGAGGTTCTTTAGAGTTTGAGTTAGTGCTTGTGGCCTTGACAACTATCATGAACACAAGTGTGTTGTCATCGTCTATCTTCTTCATGGCTGACTCAGTGGTCACGAGAACTTGATGGAATAGTGGTCAAGCTTGTTTCTTCTGGGGGCTGTCTTCCGGGGGGTATTTAGCCTGCCTTCAGAGTCTCCACATCTAGGCTGCCTGAAGGTGAATGAAGTGTGGATCATCTTCTTCTTCTCTTTTTGTGTGGCTGTGGATACATTCCACAGCCTCTTTGGTCTTTAACACCTCTACCTTGACTTCAATTTTGGGAGTGGCAGGGGTTTCCTTCTTCACTTTCGAAGCCATCTTTGTAGCAAAGGCTGTTGGTAAGCTTTTAAGACCCCAGGCAGTATGCAACAAACTAGGAGGTAAAATAAAAGCCCTAAACACATTAGCCCTAAACCTAAAACCAGGTTGGGGAGATGTGTGGTTTTAAATGTTTTAGATCAAACATTCTTCTAGGTGGTATAGCACTGGTCTGTCAATTTGCTGTACAGAGGTAACTCGTGGTTGCTGTGATACTAAACACTGTGACATTGATGCGTCAAATGCAATAATGGTCACCCATGCTGGACAGTGTTTGGTGGAGCTCCCAGATTAAAACAAGCTTGGAAGCCGGAGTGGCATCCACTTCCGAAACAGCTTGCTTCCAGGAACTCTATGAATTTAGAGAAATGATGAAGGTTATACAATGTTCAGGTCTTTTGCTATAGGTCGTCTACTACTCAATGGCACTTAACAACAACAAACATGTTATTAGGCCAATTAACTGAGATGTCCTATCAACCAGGACCATAAGGTATTTGGCTGTACAAAAAGAGCCTCACCAGAAACTTATTTTTATGGAGGAGATATATAGTCATTGTAGCAAATATGTCTCTCTTAGTTAGTTATGTATGGCATGATACTACAACAGAGATGCAACAAGTGGAGGTCTTTGACAAACTGAAGTTTATTCTCTTACAGTTTACAATACCAGAAGTCCAAATTCAGGGTGTTAGCTCTATGGGAAGGTCCTTTCTCTGATAGTTATGGAAGAAAGTCCTTGTTTCCATCAGCATCTGTAGGCCAGGCATGCCTTGGAAATTTCCATGTATCTTGTCCTTCTACAGGACTAAGGAGCTTCCTCCGACTGAGGTCCAGGCCCAAAATGACAAAGGGGTCACTGTGGGGGTGGTTGGGTCTGACTTCTACACAGTTCATAAAGCAGAACTTTCTCCATCAGTAATATTCATGGTTTTTATTGTTGTGTATTATTGAATCAGAACTGAACCACCGCTGACCCTCTAGTGGGTTTTCAGGGGTTGTAATCCTATGTGGCCCGGAGAGACCAGTCCTTTGGGAAGGACATCATGTTTGGAAGGGTGGAGGGACAGCCCAGGAGAGGAAGACCCCAGATGAGATGGATTGGTACAGTAACTGGGGCAATGGGGGAAGGTGTGTCAGAATTAGTGACTGGTTCAGGGCAGGGCCGGGTTCAGAGCTGCTGTAATAGGGTTGCTGTGGATTGCAGGCACATAACAACAACCAAATTGAGTGCAAGGAGATTATCTATCCTTCTCTGGCAGAGCAGTTGGAAGATTCAAACTGCGTGCCTTCAGGAGTGCAGCACAGAGTCTTACCACTAGTATACCAGGGCTCCCTATGTAAGTGCCATACAAATAACTGCCTGATCAGACATGTCACCCCACATGCTCCTGCACCTATTCTACCAATCAATTGTTTCAATGTTCATTGTCACTTGTCTCACACACTATACTCACAGTTGGCAGGTTTTATTAGAGAAGTAGGCTGAAGAGTGGGGAGGCAAAGAATATCACACAATGTAAGTCTAGATTTAGTTCAGCAGTCACAAACCAGATTAATTGCTAAACACAATTCCTAATTAGTGAAAGTCCAGGGTCAGCCAGTTACAAGCCCGCTTTTCCTGCAGTCACAGTAAGCAAAACTGTCAGTGCAGGAGAGGGAGATCCTGGGTGAGATAGATTGACATAGTGACTGTGGCAATGGGGTCAGGTGATTGTATAGAGTCACCATGAGTTGTAGTCAACTTGAAGGCACAAAACAACAACAACCCTTATGGATCATTTCTTGATAGTATTGAGTCTCCCTAGCCCCTCTCTTGGCTTGCTTTCCTCCCCGCTTAGCTTTAATGAGAGAGAAGAAAGTATAACAGGACACACTCTAGCAGAAGTTTTTAGTTTTATATATAGAGAAAGGTATTATAGGCACACCCTAGGGAAAATACCTTTACATCAGATTAACTGTGATGGGATTAAGGGATTCTGTATTCCACATTTTTAACACCTACTTGGTTTATCAGATCATAGGGGGATCCTTACATAGCTTCCACGTTCTATTATTACATTCATGTATTGGTGGCACACACTTCATTCTATGATAATATATATCACACATCACTTGTCAGTTCAACTTTCTCAGATGTGTACAATTGCTTGACTGCATTTACAGTAATTGTCTATGCAACTGTAGCCCTAAACAATGCAATTTTACCATCATTGCAGGCAAAACCCAATGTTCCTGACAACATACCCAAAGTCTGTGAGACAGAGTTTCACAATCCTTGCCTCCAAGGAGCAAGCTGGTTTCACCTTCTCCAGGAGAGACTTGTTTGTTCTCTTGGCAGTTCATGATATGGTCAATATTCATCTCCAGCACCGTAGCGCAAAGGTATTGATACTTCTTCTGTTATCGTTAGTCCAGCTCTCTGTAGAGGGTGTCTGGGATGTCAGAACCGTTGAAAGATGGCTTTTCTAGCCATTGTATTAGCCCTCGTTGGAGGGTGGCATGGTCTCCAGCTACCTTAATTGTAGACACATGAATCATCAATAGCTATTGTTTCGTGGAGGGTCTGACCTTCCACTTTTCCAGGCATGATATCTTTTTTTCCAAGGACTGGCACCTCCCTACAACATGCTCAATGTCTGTGAGGTGAAGTCTCACCACGCTTGCCTCTTAAGAGCCCCGTGGTTGTACTTTCTCTTTAAACAGATTTGTTCTTTATTTTGGCAGTCCATGCGGTGTTCAACACTCTTTGCCAATACCACAATTCAAAAGCATCTATTTCTCCTTGGCCTTAAAGAAGTAAATGAGAATCCATTTGCCTATTTTGTCTTTTGCTGAAGGTGATTTTTAATATCTTAGATAATCCATTGTCAAAAGCTAAGAATGCCGGCATTTTTTTCTGTAAGTTTTTTTTTAACTATGCTTTAAAAAGTTTTATATTGTTTTGCATGTAAACTTTGTAACACTGTGTTTCATTCACATACATTGTGGTTCACACACTCCTTCATTCACATTGTATTTCATATGATCATCGCCATACATTGCGTTTTGTAAAACCAGTCACCATTGATCTGTGCCCACTATCATCCCATTCTTTCAGGTCCCCACTGGGTCTTTCTTAATTCCTTCACCGGTACATTCACATGATGGAATAAATACTATGTGACACTCAGAAGCAATGATTTCGAAAAATTCTATATAACGTACGAGAGGCATTTTGCTGAGTGAATTAACTCAGTCTCAAAAGGACAGGTACTACGTAAGACCGTTATTGTAGAAATAGAAGAATAATTAGTAAGATGTGTATAAAAGTCCAAAGGAGGAAGGTGAGGGGGCAGGGGGCTGAGGGTGGGGAGTAGGGGACTCACAGATCCTCTACCAGTGTGTGGTTGTCATTTGCCCAGTTCGGCCCTTCAACCCCTTTGAGTTTTGTTTTCACGAGCAGTGTGAGGCATGAATCCTGTTTCACTTTCTTGCACGTGGAAGTCGATTTGTTCATCACTGGTCATGAAAGAGAATCTTCTCTCAATGGTTTATGCCTGAGGACAGAGGTCTCAGCAGTTGGTGTTTCTCAGCCGCTGAAGTTCCACACAGAAGAATGAACAAGAAATTTGGAGCCAGAGTTGTGTCTCTAAGATGCTGCCGGTGTGATCCTGCTCCTTGTTCTCCTCCTCTGTAAAATGGGATGATGACTCACAGTGTCACCGTGAGAACTAATGCATGATGGTGTCACAGGTCAACTACTCCCACATTTCTGAGCAGCACCTCAGGATCTGGGCATTGCCCACCTCACTGGCTGTGTGTGCCTCATGTGTCACTGACCTCAGCTCCTGCCTTGCACCCTCACCTGGTACAGGTCCCCTTTCCCCCCTCCTGTCCTATACCCGGCAGAGCACCACCCAGCTGCACCCTCAGAGAGAGCCCAGCCCAGCTCTCCAGGCCCATCTCCCACATCAGTGAATGCTGCAGAGTGGGCCAAGAGCAGATTCTTTATTAATGCATCTTTTTCTTTCCTTAGAAAACCAAAAGTATGTCTTCAGTCTAAGAAAAAGAAATATTTTCAAGATGACATTGACTACATAAAAATCCTCTGTCGGGATGAAGCATTCCCCCAGGTACACTCATCAACAGGAATTTGCCACTGAAGGCGAAGTCCTTTCCAGGGAAAGGGAAGGGAGGGTGGGGAACATCTGAGGACAAGCCACGTGGTGGGTCCCACTGGACCGAGAACAAAAGGGCGAGGCAGGGTGGGGGCACTGGGGATGGTTCTACTATAAGAACACTTTTACCACTTGAAGGAGCCAATGTGCCTCAAGTAGTGTAGATTGAGCTGCTAACACAAAGGCTGGTGGTTCAAATCCACCTATTGGTGTCCTTACGGACCAGCCCTCATTTTCACACATGGGGTAACCACTTTGAAAGCAGCCAAGAGTATCATCCATCTAATGCAATAGCCTTCAACTTTCGCTTCACATCAGAGCAACCTGGAGACCGGGGTGGTAGGAATAGAATACACAGATTAACAAAGAAAAAACACTAGTTAGGGTGAGGAGCCCTCCTGGCAATTACCTACAAGAATTAATTACTGCATTGAAAAACAAGGAACTCATTCAATATTATTCAAAATGGGTGAGCCTGGAGGACTTTATGCTGAGTGAAATATCTCAGTCGCAAAAGGACAAATATTGCATGGTGCCACTGCTGTAAATGGGACTGACATCAGGGTGGGGGTAAGACTGAGAAAAACTGGATAAAGTGTGTATACTGCACTGAAACAGATGAGGGACTAAATAATTTAAAAGTGATGTATGATAGGGTATTATGGTTATCACAAGAGTCCACAATTAAGGTTGCATAGTGGAATGTACTTGGGGTGGTGGAAGGGGTGCGGGGGGATTGTGTACCAGGGAGGGGGTCTTTCTTTTACTTTTGAATGAGAGGAGCGAACTGGGGGGCAGGGGGGAGGGCTGGGTGGGGAGAGAAGCGCAGCATTGAATAAATGGAAATTCAAATTCTCTGTAAGTGTTCATTAAATTTATTTTAAAAAAAGGAATTAATTACTTAGACCCTAACAGCAAGGTTGATATTTCCAAATCACCCAATGGCTCCAAGAGAGAAAGACCTGGAAATAGGCTTCTCTAAAGACTGCAGCCTTGAAAACCCTCTGGGGCTGCTCACATGGGATGCAAGGAGTCGATAATTGGCAGGATGGCACAGATCACAATAAAAAAGTGAGGACTCCACACATGGCAAATCAAATCAGAACCTCCATACTATCATGTATTGTATTGTATTGTATTGTATTGTATTGTATTGTATTGTATTGTATTGTATTGTATTGTATTGTATTGTGTCTCATCCTCTCCCCAAATATGTGTAGTGATTTCTAAAGCCTATAATTTGGGCGTGTGGCCAGGAGGGACAGATCCTTGGAGAAGGACATCATGCTTGGAAGGGAGGAGGGACAGTGCAGGAGAGGAAGACCCTGGAGGAGATAGACTGAGACAGTAAGTAGAATAATGGAGGTAGGTGTATTAAAGACAGTGCAACTGGCTCAGGACCGGGCAGGGTTCAGAGCTACTGTGCACAGGGATTGCTTTGAGTTGCAAGTGACTTGACAGCACTTAACAACAAGAAGTCCCATGGAAGGAGACTGTTCATTTTCCTTGAGGGGAGCAGCTGGTAGATTTGAACCACCTACCTTTGTGTTGGCATGACCACTCCTTCCCATTAAGTCTCTACTGTCATGAGAAGCAGATGGAAATCACTGTGAACACATGTGGTTAAACAATTAGGGGTTCTATCAATTAAGGATTTTAATGATTATGTGTTATTAGTATTAGGAGTACCTAAGTGACCAGTTCTTCAGAGATAGTTTGGGAATTCAAGTCCACTCAGAGGCGCTTCAGAACAGCCTGGCCATCAATTTCTACAACATCGGCCGCTGAAAACCCCTACAGTGTACAGTGGGACACACACGGTCATGATGAGTCCACATCAACTTGGCCAGGCCTGCTTGTGTTTCAGTTCTATCCGTCATGATTCTATGAAGACAGGAAGAAAATCCGCATGCCTCACCTTCAGAAGTGTTCCAGACACACTTGCTCTTTCACGCACCTGGACCTCTCACTGAGCCCAGACCCCTACACTCACCATGGTGCTCACGGGCACCTCTCTGCACACCTCCCTCAGTCTGCCTCTCGACCCATGTGGTGAAGGCAACCCCTAAACCTTGAAAGGCCAACCCCTAAACATTCTCATCTCAGCTCCGCCTGACTCAACCCTGCAAAGTCAATCTGGGCTGGGGAGAAAGTTGGCTGTAGTTTAACCAGTCTCTTGCTTTTCTTTCCTATTTCCACTCACTCCCTTCCTTGGCCAGCCCCGAGTCCTGGGCAGTGCAGCTCACCCCCACCAGCTCAGGCCCACCTCTTCCTCCCTCGACCCCCAGGGCTGACCAGGGGTAACTCACATAGAGAATAAAGAGGGCGTCGGCACTGCTGTTGAGCTGCACCAGCTGATTCCTGATCTGACTCATGAGGTTGCTGGGACAAGGGTGGCGCGTGGTGCAGGTGGCCTTGTCAGGAGTGATGGGAAGGGGGCTCCCTGCCCCTTGTCTCCAGTGCAGGACAAGCAGCAGTGACAGGATTCCTGGGAGACGGCAGAAAGGGGGCATGATGAGGATGGTGGGGAGGGCGGCTCAAGGCTCAGGTCACAGTGGAGGTGCCGCATGCCCCCCTCCAGCTCTAACTCGGCCTCCCTCTGTGCCTGCCTCACTAACCCTGCTTCTCTCCAACTACTTAGAGCTCCTGCAGGACACAGAAGGAAGAAAACCCAGGAACTGGATTTGAGGTGACATTCAGCACTCAATTTATCCCCTCAAAAAAAGGCAAAAGCCCTCTGGACCCTCTGACTTGAGAGCACCCTGTGTCATCCTCTAGTGGTAAGGGGCTACACTGCCAACCTGAAGACACGCAGTTCAAATCCACCAGCTGCTCCACAGGAGAAGGATGGGAAATCTCTTTCCCTTGCAAGTTACTGCCTCTGAAAACTCACTGGAAGGTCAGCTATGGGTTGGTTCTGACTTGACGGTACATAATAACAATAACAACACTGGACTAAGAGGTGTCTTTCTCCTCATCTCGTGAGATGACTCAAATTCTTGAGTTTTGTTTCAGGTATAACTGTCCAGAATGACCCAACTCTCAATCTGAGCTTCTCCTGGGACTGCACACACGGTACGTAGGATTCTTCACTGACTTTCTTCTGCTCAAATCTGCCACCTTTTCCTGGCTCCTCAGCACAATTGCCACCCAATTCTTTACTATTTTTATCCAAATAAAAATGGACAACCTGCTCTATTCTTTTTAAAAGAGAAGAATGTGGCATCAGATCTGGAGGAAGACTCATCAATAATTTGCCTTACACAGATGACACAAGCTCGCTTGCAAAAAGTGAATAAAACGGAGCTCTGATGGCCTAGGGGCAAGAAGCTGCACTGCAATCCCGAAGGCACGCGGTTCGATTCCACCAGATACTCTGCTGGAGTAGGGGCAATCTCTTCCTGTGCCAGTTGGATCCAACTTGACGGTACACAACAAGAAAAGAAAAGAAAGTGAATAAAATTTGAAGCATTTCCTGAAAAAGATCAAAGACTTCAAGATGTAGTACGTATCAACATCAAGAAAGCAAAAATCTTCCACATGGGACCATCATAAAAGACAAAAAAAGATGAAGTTGTCAACGATTTCATTTTGCAAGGATCCACAGTCAACACCCATGGTAGCAACAGCTAAGAAATTAAAAGACGTGCTGCATAAACGTACCACAATTTTTCAATCTATTTGTTGTTGATGGGCATTTAGGCTGTTTCCATTTTCTTGGTATTGTGAATAATGCTGCTGTGAACATAGGTGTACAAATCTCTACTCGCGTCTTGGTTCTAGTTTCGTTGAGGAATACTATATCACGTCAGAGAGTCTAGAAAGCATAATGCTGAGTGAACCAATTCCATTTTCTTAAGGACAAATACCGACTGCATAAGGCCATTATTGTAAAAATAAAAGGATACCTAGCAAGATGTGTATAAATGTTCAAAAGAGGAAGGGGGAGGGGGCTGAAATGGGGAGAGGGAAAGTCGCCAGAATAGCAGAGTTTAGTGAGCAGATGGGGATGGTGAAAGAATAGGAAAGATCTAATGGGGACTTGAAAAGATGGGGGAATCACAGGTATAGATCAATAGTAATTAATTTAATAAAACACAAAGTATATGAATGATTGCATGAAATATAATGTGAATGAAAGATTGTATGAAAAACAATGTACATGAATGAAATACAGTGTATATGAATTTTGCATGCAAACCAACATAAAATTTTAAAAAAGAAAGATGTGTTACATGGGGAACATCCACTGTCAAAGACCCCTACAAAGTTCTAAAAAATAACTATGTCGGTTTAAAGACTAAGGCCCAACTCACCCAAGCTATGGTACTTTGAGTTGCTTCACAGGCGTGTGAAAGCTGGACGGTGAGTAAGGAAGGCTGGAGAAGAATTGATGCCTTTTGAACTGTGTTGTTGGGGGAAAGTACTGGACATCCTAAGGACTGCCAAAAGAACAAATGAGTCTATCTTGGAGGAAGTGTAACCAGGCTTCTCCTTAGAAGCAAGGATGGTGAAACTTCATCTCATGTACTTTGGGCATGTCTGGAGGGGCCGGACATCGCGGTGGAAGAGGTGGAAGGCAGAGAAAGAGAGGAAGGCCCCCAACAAGATGGACTGACACAGTGATTGCAACAAGAAGTTTCAGCATGACAATGGTGAAGATTAGAGCAAGGTTACTAATTGTTGTTCGTAGGCTCTCTTGCCTCCACCACCCACAGGGACAGGAGTCTCTTTGTGGGACCCCGGGGGTAGAGGAGGAAACAACTAGGAGGTGGTCTTCCATTCTGATCCGGGACCTTGGGTCAGAGCTGTTAGAACCCAGAATGCATAAGCAGAGAGGGGCCCCTTCCAATGTAAGAGGTCACAGGTCCCTGAGAGCCCCTGGGGGTTGGTTGGACCTGCTCCTGGGAGCAGCATTCCTGCTTCTCCAATCATGGGATTCTTCCAGCAACCTTGGCAAGGAGAGAGTTCATTCTTAGTATTTTCACTCTTCTGCAGATAAGAGAACTGAGCTCACCCGAAAGAAGAGTGTGACATATTCATGGTCACAGGATGGGACAGGACAGAGCCAGGGGAGGACCTGGGCACCAGGACAGTGTTCCTCCTCCCCCTGCTCGCTGCATGTTCTTGCCTCCTGTTTGGAGGTTCACCAGACCACTGATTCCCAGTTCTTTGTTCTCTCTGTCTCACGTAACAGTGGAGAACAGAACTCCTACCCTCTCACTGGAGACCAGAAAATTCCCAGAAAGGGGTGAGGGCAAGAAACTAGGGACAGAGCACCCTGACCCCTAACAGTTGGGGTCTGTTATTCCCTCCCTTCTGGCTGCGGCGTTTGTTTTGTTTACCCTAGTTTCCTAGTAAAGGGTTCTATTGCAAAGCTCCAGCCTTTGCAGCTGAGCAGAGCGAGGGGGGAGAGAGGACAGTGTGGTGGGGCTGGCCACAGTGTGGGACCCCGCCAGTCACATCAGGAGGGGTCAGGACACTGGAGCTGAGCTTGGGGCAAGGAATCAGAAATAGCTAGAGGTCAGCCTCCCAGCCTTGCCCTGCAGAGTTTCCCTCCCAAACAGCTGCCTTGCTGCTGTGAGGATTTGCATTTGGAGTAAGTCATAGTCTTAGGGGTACTGAGAGATTAAGGGGGATGCATAGCGCTGCCCCCCAGACTTCAGTGTGCTCAGAGATCCTTGAAGCTCCACTAAAAACCCGACTCCTATTCGGCAGGTCAGAGAGTGGGATGCAATCACTTGATGGTACAGTTAAAGTACTCAGTTACTAGCTGAAAGGTTGGACGTTCAAGCCTGCCCAGAGGTACTTCCAAAGAAAGGCCTGGTAATTTATTAAAGCAAAAAACCCCAACCATTCAAAATTCTACACAAAATCCTACACATCCTCATCCTCAAAGGGATCGATCCGTTGATGACAATCGGTTCTATGCAGAAAGGGGATTTGTTGCACTAAATAACCACATTTTTCAGAATCCAATGTTAATATCCTAATGAAATCAAGATGGATTTGTTTTCTTATTTACAGCTCTAAAAAATACTGAGAGAACAGACACCATAAAGAGAATCAGGGAGCCCTAATGGCACGGTACACTATGTCCTGGGCTGCTAGCCGAAAGGTCATCGGTTCAAATACACCAGGGATTCTATGGGAGGTAGATGGGCAGTCTCTTCCTAACGATTTCCAGCCTCAGAAACCCAGCGGAGAGTCCCGAGGAGTTGGAATGGATTCGGTGGCAGTGGGTGGTGGGAAAGAGTCAGGATCAGAGAAGATCTGAGCAGACTGATACGGATATAAGCAGACTAGGCCGCAGAAATGAAGAAAAGAGAGGTTTCAGCTCCCAAGAGGTTGTCGAATGCCTGCGGCTGAGCTTCAGAGTTGGCTCTGAGGCTCCTGGCAGTGAAAGGGAAAATGGAAATGTGATCTGTTTGGTGATTGTTATGGTCAGAAAGAGGAGGCTTTCCCACACCTCAGGGAAAACTGGGCCTCCCATGATCCTGGGTTCTGAAAGGGAATGGCTTTGGAGTGAGGAAGGTGAGGGGTGAGAGGTGGTTGATGTCTCACCGAGGGTGGCCTTGGGGTGATCTTTGCAAACACTGGAGCCTACTGTCAAATGCAGGTGGCTCTGGTGGCCCAGCAGTAAGGAGCTGCACTGCCAACCCAAAGGCAGGCGGTTCAAACTCTCCAGCTGCTCTGCAAGAGGGAGATGGGCAAGATCTCGTGCAATTTACAGCCTCTGAAAATCCACTGGAGGGTCAGCTGTGAGTTGATTCTGACTTGATGAAACATGACAAGCAGTTCAGATACAGCTCCATGAAGGGGATTCTGCACAGGGCTAGGTTGGCCTGTAATAACATGGAGCTTTAGCATAACCCAAGGGGGGGTGCTGTTGAGTCCTTGCTGGCCTCATTGCCGTAGTCAGAACCCACTCATCGCTGACCCTCCTGGAAGTTTTCCTGAAGCTGTAAATTGCCCTGGAGGTGATTTCCTACCTTTATCCTACAGAGCCACTGGTGGATTTGAACTTCCAGGGAGGTGCAGACCGTTAGCAACACAACTCCTCACAGACCCAACAACTCCCTTCTAGGGTGGGACACAGCTAATATGCCTCCAAAGCTCTTTCCTGTTCCCAAAGGTCGGTTTTATTTTTCCCTATTGTAGTAAAAAGCACATACAGCAAAACATTGGCCATTTCAATGTTTCTATGCATATAACTTGTGACGCTAATTACCATGCTGTGTAATTATTCGCACATTCTGCTGTCACTCTTAACAGAAACTCTGTCTCCCAGGCAATGACTCTCTATTCCCTTCTCCATCCCACTCCTCCTAGTAACCACAGATAAATTTTGGTCACTATACATTTACCAGTGCTTGACACTTCCCAAAGTGCAATCATATGGGTAACACTGAGAAGAATGGGAATCCCAGAACACTTGATTGTGCTCATGCAAAACCTATACCTAGACCAAGAAGTTATCTGAACAGAATAAAAAAAAGATTCTGTATGGTTTAAAACCAGGAAAGCTGTGCATCAAGGTGTATCCTTGCTCCATACCTATTCAGATTGCATGTATGCATGCACAAATAATTCCCTGTGAATTTCATCTCAATATCAATAAAACAAAAATCGTCACCACTGAGCCAATAGACAATAGCATGATAGATGGAGAAAAGAGTGAAGTTGTCAGGATTTTACTGTACTTGGATCCACAATCAACCCCCATGACACTGCAGTCAAGAAATTAAAAAAAAACCCAATTCTAGTGTGTTGCCATGGGCAGTTTAAAGACGCCTAGGGTGCACCTGATTCAAGCCATAGTACTTTCATTTTTTTTCTATGTATCTGAAAGTTGACCAATGTGCAAGGATGACAGAAGAAGAATCGGTGACTTGGTTTTTTAATTAATATTTATTTTTTGTCATTGCACATTTTCTTCCCCCCTCCCTGAGCCCACCCCACAATGCACCTCTTGTTTAGGTTGTTCTTGTACATATAACGCATAATCATATATTCCTTTCGGACACTTGGTCCCTTATCTGTTCTTACGCAGTATTCATTGTCTATCTACTATTTCACCATTACCTACCTCCCTGTCTGTCCTATTTTATCATAGTGGTGTTATGCAGCAGTTATCCTTTTGTGATTGAGATATTTCATTCAGCATAATGTCCTTAAGGATTCTCCATGTTGTGTAATGTTGTACTATTTCATTGTTTTTCAAAACAGCATCATTTTCCATTGTGTGACTGAACCATTGTTTTTCTAGCCATTTGTTCACTGAGGGGCACTTGAGTTGCTTCCATATCTTTGCTATTGTGAATAATGCAGCAATAAACATAGATGTGCATATATCTGTTTTGAGTCGAGGCTCTGGTTTCTTTAGGGTATATTCCTAATAGTGGAATTGCTGGGTTAGATGGTATTTCTATTGCCAACTTTTTTTTTCTTGTCCCCCCCCCACCCCCAATTTCCAACTGTTTGAGACAGTGTCAAACCACCATTTTACATTCCCACCAGTAGTGAATAAGAGTTCCAGTCTCTTCACAACCTTGTCAGCATTTGTTGTTTGCTCCCCTGCTGAACTTTGCTATTGTTGTGAGATAGTATCTTGTAGTTGTTTTGGAATCGGTGCATTTGAATTGTGTTGAGAAGAGTGCTGGATATCCAAGGGCTGCCAAGAGAACAAACATGTCTATCTTTAGAATGCACAACCAGAGTGCTTCTTGGAGGCCAGGGTGGTGAAATTAGATCTCACATACTTTTTGCATGTTTTCAGGAGGGGCCTGTTCTTGGAGAGGGACATCAAGCTGGGAAAGGTGGAGGGTCAGAGAAAGAGCAAGACCTGTAATGAGCTGGATTGTCACAGTGACTTCCACAACGGGCTTGAGCATGGCAGAGGTCTTGGGGATGGTGCAGGCTAGGGCGAAGTTCAGATCTGTTGTTCAAAGCGTTGCTATGAGTTGTCACTGACTCGACAGCACCTAACAAGGATGATAATCATACAATACTTGTCCTTTTGCGGCTGGCTTATTTTAACTAGTATTTTGTTTTCACGGTTTAACCATTTTGTAGCATATATCAGAACTTCATTTTCCTTAACAGTTGAGTAATATTCTGTTGTGCAGGTATACGCTGCATATTGTCTACCCATTTAGCTTTTGGCTAACTGTGAGTAGTGTTGCAAGGAACATTGGTGCATGACTTGCCCCAGGGTTTGACAACATTTATTGGCGGAGCTCTAGTGGCCTAGTGGTAAGAAGTTGTGCTGCAAACACAAAGGCATACAGTTTGAATCCACCAGCTGCTCCATGGGAGAAGGATGGGCAATCTCCTCCCGTGTGATTAACAACCTCTGAAAACCCACTGGAGGGTCAGCTACGGGTCTGTTCCAACTCAATGGTACCCAACAACAACAACCACTACCTACAAAATGTACATCTGATTACTCTCTCCTTTCTAGAAGATTCTGTAAGGCTGAGGCAATGTCTGCGATTCCAAAGGGCTCCATGAGGAGGAAAGTTTTGAATGAGGCAGTGGGATTTGAGTGTCTGAATCTTCTTTGTTTCAGAGTCACTGGTCTGGGACACAATTAGAAGGCATTGTTGACATGAGCTGAGTCCTGGCTGTATGGAGCTAAACACTTAGCTGCTAACTACAGTGTTGCTGATTTAAGTGCACCAGTCAGTCATTCCACTAGAGAACAATACCATAGTTTGCACAGATAAAGAAGATGACTTGGGAAACCCAGCAGGGAAGTTCTACTCTGTCCTAAAAATGGTTGCTATGCATTGGTATTGACTTGGCAACAATGGGTTTTGCTTCAGTGTCATGGGCATATCCCAGGGCACCTCCTCCCTTACCAGAGGACCCATGCTACCTCTGCCTCTTTGACTTGGGGTAGCCATGCCTTGCTTCTGCCTCACTTAAGAGAACAAACATTTCAATGATGAACACGTGGTCTGAGCCTCTTTGATAGGAGATGAGGTTGCCGAGAAGGTGTTTGGAAGGAAGTGGTCTCTAAGATATAACAGTGTGACAAATGCCCTCCCAGATGCCACTCAAAGTGAGGGGTGCGTCCTTGGGCACCTTCTATTAGCCACTGTAGCTTTCATTGCCATCTGTGAGAGATCACTGGGTAAGTTAAAAGTAATACTTTCCCATTTGAGAGCCTTTATGGGCGAAGGAGCAAGGGTGTCACTTTAGAGACTAAGGTGCTCCTGATCTAAGCCACGGCCTTTTCCATTACTTTCTTTGCCTCTGGAAGTTAGAGAATTAATGACAAAAGAAGAATTGATGCCTTTGAGTTGTGGTGTTGGAAAAGAGTGCTGAGTGTCCCACAGATGGCCAAAAGAACAAATCTTGTTTTTTCTTTTGTCTTGGAGAAAGTGCAGCCAGAGTGCTCCTTAGAGGCACAGATGGCAAAAACTTTGCCTCACATATTTTGTGTATGTTGTCAGGAGGGGGGGGTCCTTGGAAAAGGCCATCATGCTGAGAAAGGTGGAGGGTTCTTTCCCAGAGAAAGAGAGGAAGATCCTTAATAAGGATTGACACAGCGACTTTAACAATGGGCTGGAGCATTATTGGACAGCAAGGATGGCCCGGGATAGGGCAGGTGGATATGAATCGTAGTGAACCTGATGGCATCTAACAACAATAATGGGCCATGGCAGACTATGACCTTGCTGAGTATAGAAAGAGCAGCAGCTGGAAAGAATGGTTGTGAGCACAGCAGACACCCATTTCCATCAGCCAAAGTCTAGAAGCTGCAGTTGCCACATTCGTGTAGCACCATCACATGTTAAGTGAGAAAGATTAACGAGCTTGCCTTGAGTTTTTGCGCTGATATTATTGAAAAGATAGGGTCAGATGTTTGAATTGGGGGCCCAATGTCCCTGCTTGCCACAGGTGCTGTTTTCTGCAGCTACGCCTTGGGGTGGGCGGGCTGCAGCGGGACAGCCGCAGACACGATGGGGTGGAGGGCCAAGCAGGGGGAAAGCAGAGCAGACAGGCCTTCTTCCTCAGGCTGAGAACCAAACCTCCGGCCAAGAGGAAAGTATGTGTGAGGCATTTTTGCCATTCCTCGCGGCTTGGTGCTGCTCCTGCCTAGACGGTCAATGAATCAAAGCCTGGCGGGGCTCCATCTGTCACTAGCCTTTCTCCTTGGTCCTGCTCACCAAGCCCCCACTCTCTGCCCCTGCAGGTGGCCGGAAGCCCTCCCAGGTCCTCAGAAAGGACTCTTCGGTACAGAGAATCATGTGGGAGGGCAGTCATGCTAGCCATGAACTAAGACTCTAGTCCTTCTCAGCTTGCTCTTCCCATCCTGTTATGACAAGCTGCATCCCATACACCGCCCACCTGTGGACAGAATGATGGCTCCCCAAAAGCTATGCCCATGTCTTGTGAGTGCAACCCTACTCGGGAGATGTGTCCCTACCCTTGTGATAAAGTTTAAGATCTCAGGCTTTGACTATCCAGGGAGCCCTAAATATAAGGACAATTGTCTTTTTAAGAGATGTGCAGAGGAGAGGCACAGGAAAAAGAGAGACTGGAATGAGGAGGTCTTCGCCAAGGAACTCCTGGAGCCACCAGCGGTGAGGGAGAAAACAATAAAGGAATTCTCTCCTCTGCAGCCCTCAGTGAAAGCGTGGCCTTCTCAACCCCAGGACTTAAGGCTTCTGAGCTAAGATCTGTAAGATAAACCTCTGTTGTTTTAAGCTACTCAGTTTATGGTCAGTTGTCAGGACACTGTCATCTGTTTCAGGTGTGTGCAATCAGCCGCTACCCTATCTGATGCTGCCCCCCTCCTTCTTTCTGTCCCCACCCCCAGGCTGTTTTCTCTCCTCTCCTGAACTATTGCAACAGTCTCCAGACAGGCTCCCTACCTCCAGTCTTCTGTCTTTCTAATCTGGTCGAGCCTCTTCCTCATTCCAGAGGTTCAGAGAAGTCGGGCTCAGATTTCCCAGCAGATAAAGTCACCCTCTTTCCGGGGTCCAGAATCCCGTGGTTCTCAGCGTCAAAGCTGGCCACACAGGACCCCCACACCCCACGCAGAGGGTCTCATATGCTCGGTTTAATGCTCTGTCGCTGCCATGCTGAACTCACTGTTTTTGGGCATTTTGATGAGATGCTAATTATGCGTGATACTCATGGATGCATAATAAGCACCCAAGAATCGTGTTAGAATGGAGATTCTGATCCAAGGTTGAAGTGCACCATCTCACCAGAGAGTCTAACCAGAATGGACCACTTCAGAGCCCTGTAGGAAGGCCTCCCCTTCCCCCAGTGATTCCTGTTTGTCCCCCTTCCCAGCAGGGAGAACCCCAGGGAGCTGCTGGAGGAGGGGGAGCTGGGCGTGAGGTCAGGCCCACCACCAGCCTCTCTGCCTTCCCCACCATGCTGAGTAGAGGCGGCTGAGTGGGTGCCAGCCACGGGGGAGGTCTGGTCCCTTGCTCCCAGCCAGACCACAGGCCGCCACGCTAGGCTGCAGCCAGGCCAGGGGGGTGGGGGTGGGGGGAGGTGTTCTCAGCTCCCAAGTTCCTCTCTGTCTGGCCCTGGAGACCCCTCCCCGACCCCAGAGCCAAGCAGCCACCAGGGGCTCTTCCAAGCAGGTGAGGTCATTGTCTCCACCAGACCAGCCTGACGCAGAGAAGCCAGCCACCCACGTGGTAGGAATCATGCATCCCTGCTCCCTGGCCAGATGCCCTCCTCTTGCAGCCCTGGGCCCCTGATCCTCCAATCCAGTCTTTGAAAGGGCCTCCTGGAGCTGTATCCAGACCCACCTTGGGGGAACTGGAGCTGGGCAGGCTGGAAGAGAACGATTAGGGGTGGGTGGCTGGTTGAAAAGACAGACTCCAGGACCACCCTCCAGAGGCCATTATGACCTATGAGGAGGGGTGTCCAAATCTATCTTTGGACCATTCTGGGGGGTTCAGTATACATGCAGGTTCTGGAAGGTTCAGCTCTACATGCCATTTGCTGCCTACACAGCTGCACTGCTGATATTTATTCTTTGCTTGAATTGACTTTTATCACTGGTCGGCCAACACCAAGACCTCATTCCTCTTCCCTTTAGGGAATCCCAGTCAGATCTGGTCCCATTCTACCCACTCAGAATATTTCAGCCAAGGTTTGGAGACTTGGCTCAGGTCCTCTGGATAGATGGATGAGTGGGGGGTTCCCCTGTTAGTTCCTTGAAGAATTTCAAACCTCTGCATTAGTCAAGATTGTTGTTGTTGTTGTTGATTGTCATCCAATTGAGCATGACTCAATGACCCTATGAACAAAAGGGTCATTGCTGACATTTATCAAAGTTCACAGAGATTCCAGAGGCATGTTATTCAGGAAGTGGATGCCATTCCTGCTTCCAAACCTGTCTTAAACTGGGAGCTCCACCAAACACTGTCCACCATGGGTAATAATTATGGCATTTGACACCTCAATGGCATGAAGTTCAGCATAACAGCAACCCCAGGTTACCTCAGCACAGCGTATTGACAGAAGAGTGCTGTACCACTTAAAAGAATGTTCCTCCAAAATATACCAACCAACTTTAAATACCAAGGCCCTCCCTGCGGTCTTGTTGACTCTAAACAAGAGGCTTAAATTAAAAAAATAAAACAAAACAACAAAAAACACACCCCAATGTAAACATATGGAACGCTTCATGAATTTGCGTATTATCCTTGCGCAGGGGCCATGCTAATCTTCTCTGCATCATTCCAATTTTAGTACATGTGCTGCTGAAGTGAGCACTTATTCAAGATTAGTACTTCTCAATTGGGACAACTGTGCCTCGCAGGGGGCATCTGGAAATATCTGGAGACATTTTTGTTGTTGTTATTGTTGCTGTTGCTGTTACAACTGGGACAGAGGCATGTTCAACATCCTACAATCCCCGGACAAACACTCCCACCACTAAGAAAGAGTCTGTCCAAATTGTTCAGAAGGCTGATGTTGAGAAAGTCCGGTCAAAATCAATGTGTCAGCTAACCCATCCTCACTCAGCTCCTAATTGGCTCCCAGATGGCAGAGATGCCAAAGCAAGATCCAGCGTGCCAGAAACTGACCGTCGGGCTCAGTGACTTTGGATCTGTTTCTTTCCAAGGAAACCATGGGGACTGGGGCCAAGAAGTCCTCATCCCGAGGAGGCATCCTCAGTGTGGTGTGCCCTGGGCTCATCTCCTCCCTGCTCTGAGCCTCAGTTTCAACACCATAAAGTGAGGTTGGTAGAAGAGAGAGCACAGGATTCGGAGGTCGTGGCCCTGCGCTTGGTTCCTGCTCAGTCCCTGGCCAGCTACGGGAAGCTGGGGCCTCGCTTTCCTTCTCTGAGTCTCCGTCTCCTCCTCTGTGCGCTGAGGAACCCATGTTTCACCTCACTACGTTGCTGCGAGGATGAAGTAACATAATATACACGAAGTGCCCAGCCGCCGCCATCCATGTGGCGGCCTTCCCGTTTGACTCACGTCAACATCCAGTTGTTACTGTTAGATGTTGTTGAGTCTGCTCCCACTCATAACAACCCTATACGCACAAGAACGGAACCCTGTCCTGTCCTCGCCACCACTGCTGTACTCAGGGGGTGCAGCCCTGGTGTCAATCCACCTTGTTGGGCATCTTCCTCTTTTTCACCCACTCTCTACTTGACCAAGCTTGAGTCCTTCTCCAAGCCCTTCCTGATAACATGCCCAAAGTTAGTGTGTATCATAGCGTTGGAACCAACCCATAGCTGACCCTCCAGTGGGTTTTCAGAGGCAGTTAATTGTACGTGAGGAGACTGCCTGTTCTTCTCCCAAGGAGCAGCTGGTGGCCTCGAACGGTGTGCCGTTGGGATTGCAGAGCAGCTTCTTGCCATTAGGTCACCAGAGGTCCATGGTAAGATCAGATCTCACTGTCTTAAGATAGTGCTGCTTTCTAAAAGACATTCTCTCTGTACTTCAAAGACAGACTTGCTCATTCTTCTGGAAGCCCATGGTATAGTCACCATTCTTCACCAACATCATTCAAAGTCATTAATTCTTTGGTCTTCCTTATTCATGTACAGCTTTTGCAAGCATCTGAAGCACCTGAAAATACCATGTCCTGGGTCAGGTGCATCTTAGGCCTCAAGGTGACATCTTGCTTTTTCACACTTTAAAACAAGCTTGGAAGCAGGAGTGGCATACACTTCTGAAATAGCTTACCTCCGGAAACCTTACGAACTTGGAGAAATGATGAAAATGATACAAGTATTCAGGTGTTTTGTTCATAGGATTGCTATGAGTCTTCCACGACTCGACGGCACTTAACAACAACAACAACGAGAGAGCTCAGTTGGCCTAGGGGACAGAAAGCAATGCTACCAAGCCAAAGTTTATTTTAATCTGTGGCCCTCAGGCCTGGTTTAGTTGTTTTTGGTCAAACATTCTTCTAAATGGCATAGCACTAGTCTGTCCATTTGCTGTACATGGTCACTGTGATGCTGAACACTGTAACACTGATGTGTGAAATGTGATAATGGTTATGGACAGTATTTGGTGGAGCTTCCCTATTAAAACAAGCTTGGGAGCAGGAGTGACATATACTTCTGAAATAGCTTGTCTCCGGAAACCCTATGAACTTGGAGAAATGATGAAGGCTATATAAGTGTTCAGGTCTTTCGTTTATAGGGTTGCTATGAGTCATCTATGACTCGATGGCACTTAACAACAACAATAACAACAATAAAGAGGTCTTTACATTGACATGTCCCATATCAGGAGATGTATTGCATTGGGTAAGTCTGCTGTCAGGGACCTCTCCAAAACACTGAAGAGCAATGATGTCAGTTTGAAGATTAAGATGTGCCTGATTTAGGCCATGGTCTTTTCAATCACCTACTATGCATCAGAGAGCTGGACAATGAATAAGGATGACAGAAAAGGAATTGATACCTTTGAGCTGTGGTGCTGGAGAAGAGTACTGAATATCCCATTAACTGCCAAAAGAACAAACAGGTATGTCCTGATAAGCGTGCAGCCAGAGAGCTCCTTGGAGGCAAAGATAACAAGGCTTTGACTTTCATACCTTGGGCATATCACTATGTAAGGCTGTTCTTTGGAAAGGGATATCATGCTTGGAAAGATAGAAGGTCAGCAAAGGAGAGGAAGACCCCCAGTGAGATGGATTGACACTATGACTTCAGCAATGGGCTCTAGAGTCTCAGGTTGGCTGTTCATAGGGTCGCTATGCGACATACTCAACTCGATGACACCTAACAACAACAGTGTAATACATCATTTGATTTCTTTTTTCAAAACATTTTTTCCCCTTCACATTGTGCTTTAGATGATTCCCAGTCATTTGATCTCTTGACTGTTATTTCCCTGGGTATTGACTGTGGATTCAAGTAGAATTAAATCTTTGTCAGTCCCAATCTTTTTTCCGTTTATCATATAACTATTTACTGGTCTAGTTACGAGGATTTTTGTCTTCTTGATTTTGACATGTAATCCATAACGAAGGTTGTAATTTTTTATCTTCATTATTAAATACCTCAAGTTCCCTTCACTTTCATTAAGCAAGATTGTGTCATCTGTGTATTGAAGAGTGTGAAGAAATCTACCTTCAATCTGGATGCCACATTCTTCTTCATATAGTTCAGTATCTTAAATTATTTGCTCCCCCAAAATATTGAATAGATTCTTTCCAACTCCATTAGTTTAGGCCAAACAAAATATGACATGCTGAAATGAAAATTCAATGGGGTGCCTTAGATTTGTCTTTGCTGTATTTGGCCACTGTCTATTTTTATAAATAAAGCTTTATTGAAACACAGCCACAATGATTCATTTGTATATTATCTACAGCTAGGTTTTTGGTTGGTTTTTTTTTTTTTAACTGCAGCAGAGGTGAGCAGATAGGACAGAGACTGAATGATCAAAATTACTTAAAATAATAATGAAACTTTCCACAAAAAGTATACTTTGATGGTCTGGGAACAATTCCCCCGTGGATGGTGGAGTGTGGGTCCGGAGCTTGAGTAGTTTTTTTTAGGAGGTAAAAAAGAAGGAGGTGAAGTGAAGAAAAGGTGGCTCCTATTGGTCACACAGGACATAACCTGGAAGATATCTGAAAGAGCTTGGATGTGAGAGGCAGGTAACTGAGTGCTGAACCTTGCTGACTTCAAGTGGCCTTGAGGAAATCTTCCTGCACCCTACTTTGACCTCAGTTCTTGCAGCCTACACTTGTTCAAGAATTATTTATTTAGCACTTACTATGGAGAAGAGTATTGAGAATACCATGGACTGCTAGAAAAGCAAACAGATTCGTCCTGGAAAAGGTTAAACCGGGTGGCTCCTTGGAGGCAAGGATTCTAAGGCTCCGTCTAACATACTTTGGACATGTTGTGAGGAGAGACCGGTCCTTGGAGAGGGACATCATGCTTGGGAGGGTGGAGGGACAGTGCAGGAGGGGAAGGCCCTCTATGAGGGGATTGTTTCAGTGACTGGGATAATTGGGATGGGAGTGTCAGAGACAGTGCGATTGGCACAGGACAGGGCAGGGCTGTTGTACATAGGGTTGCTATGAGTTGCAAGCGACTCGACAGCACATAACAACAACAACATGGGCAATCTGATTCAAAGTGGTCCATGCCAGTCCATTTCAGTTCACCAACACCTAGAATGTTGTATGCATTCCATTCATTTGTGACAACTTCCAGTTTTTCTACATTTATATGCCTAAGGATGGCAGAAGAAGAATAGATACCTTCAAGTTGTGGTGCTGGGGAACAGTCTTGAACATACCATGGACCGCCAAGAAAACAAATAGGTCTGTCTTGGAGAGGGTGAAACCAAGTCTCTCCTTGAAGGCTAGGATTTTGAAGCTCTGTCTTACATACTTTGGGCATGTGGCCAGGAGAAACTGGTCCTTGGAGAAGGACATCATGCTCAGAATGGTGGAGGGACAGCGCAGGAGAGGAAGACTCCGGATGAGATGGATTGATGGGGCAATGGGGGTTGGGGTGTCAGAATTAGTGAGACTGGCTCAAGACAGAGCAGGCTTCAGAGCTGCTGTACATGAGTGCAAACAATAACGAGCAAGCATGTATACACACAGCTATAAAGTACTTACTATAAAGTAATTATCAGCATGCAAAACAATTCCTGGTATAATGAACTGACAGGCAGGTGTTGTACCCCTAACAGTACATTGGAAGATAAGCAGGCATACAAATATCTTGGTGCAAGACACCCTTTTCTGGCCCCAACTGAGACACATGGCTGCATGACAGGATTGAATTCTGGATGTGAGTAATTGGCCCAGACAGTGGCTTAGCTGAGTCTTGGTGCTTGTGCATGGCACGAGACCCAAGGCCACCAGACCTCAGGATCCAGCTGGCACCAGGCTATTGCGGAACTGTCTTATACCGGGAATGAAAAAAAAAAAAACAACTGAGGAAGATTGGTATTGCATTCATAAATAAGAGGACAATTTCAAAGTCTATCCTAAAGTACAATGATGTGGATGATAGGACACTATACATTCACATATAAGAAAGGTCTGTTGAGGGGAGCTCTGGTGGCCTAGTGGCAAGAAGCTGCAACTACAATCCCAGAGGTGCACGGTTCGAATCCACCAGATGCTCTGCCGGGGAAGGAGGGGCAATCTCCTCCTGTACCAGTCAGATCTGATTTGACGGTACACGCACACAAAAATAATAAAACAAATAAAAAAATTTTAAAAAAAAGAAAGGTCTGTTGACATGAATATTATTCAAATATATGCACCAACAGTCAAAGCCAAAAGGAGGAAATTGAGGATTCTAATCAACTGTTGCAGTCTGAAATGGATCAAATATACAATCAAGAAACATTAATAATTATTGATGACTGAAATGCAAAAGTTGGAAACAATGAAGAAGGAACGTTTGTCAGAAAGTGTGTATTTAGTGACAGAAATGAGGCCGGAAATCAAATGATCAAATTTTGTACAATCAATGATGTATTCGTCAGAAATACCTTTTTTAAAAAACACAGATAGTGACTTTACACATGGACCCCATCTGATGGACTGCACAGGAATCGGACTGACTACATCTGTGGAAAGAATCATTGGAGAGACTGTGTATCACCTATGAAAACCAGGCCAGGGGCTGACCATGGAACAGACTATTAACTACTCATGTGCACGTTTAAATTGAAACTGAAGAAGATTAAATTCACAAGAACCAAAATAAGACCGTGCGTTTATCCCACCTGAACTCACAATCATTTTAGGAACAGGCTTGGGGCATTGATCACCAATGATAAAAGACTATGTGGGATGAAGGGATGAAACAAAGGATATAATCCACAAAGAGAGCAAAAAATAATTACAAAGAGGGGAAAGAAATTGCCAAACTCAATGTCAGAATAAATGATGAAAATTGCATTTCAAGCATCAAGAGATGCAAAAGTAAAAGAGCTGAGTAAAATATTCCAAAGGGCAGAATGAGAAGACCAGCAAACTATTATAGTGAAATGTGAAGAGAGCTGGTGTCAGAGAATTAAGAACTCACTCAGCATTTCCCAAGCTGAAAGAACTGAAAAACAAATTTAAGCCTAGAATTGTAATACTGAGAGATGCCATGGGTAAAACTGTGATAATCCAGGAAGCATCAGAAGAAGATGGAAGGAAGACAAGGAATTACTGCACCAAAAAGAAGTGGTTGACACTGAAAAATCTGTTCCAACTCGACAGCACACAACATCATCATATGAATAGGAGCCAGTGGTAACCAAGAAATAAGTTAAAGTTGCTTTGAAGACACTGACAAAAAAGAAAAAAAAAAAAGCCCCTGGAATCTATGGAATACTAACTGGCATATTCCAACTAACAGATGCAGCCCTGGATGTGCTCACCAGTCTGTGCTAGGAAATTTGGAGGACAGCTGCCGGGCTGGCTGACTGGAAGAGATCCTTTTTTGTTCCCATTCCCAAGAAAGCTGACTCAACAGAATATGGAAATTATCAAACAATATCATTATCACATGTAAGCGAAATATGCCGGAGGCGGGGACTTCAGCTTCCCGACACCCAACAGGAAAACACGACCCAGAAGCCGCAGATCAGCCTGAAATTGTTGGAGAAACAACACCATATACCAGATCTACAGGACACAACATCCTCGTTTGGGAAACATTACCCCTAGACTCAAGAGACACTGGCCACAGTATCAGAAATTGGCAGCAGCTTGAAGTGTTTGGAACCACACAAACCCATAAAAGGTTGAGATATAAGCCATCAGGGCAAGGGCTGGACAATGGGAGATAGGTGTTGAAGGGAGTGGGTGGGAGTGGAAGGGGATTCTGGTAGATGGTGGGTCAAGACACTTGTGTCAAGGACGGGGACAACACTGACACTATTGGTTAATTCTACAATTAGAGAAATATCTTTCATCTGCTCTTTTCAGTAAAATGCTTGTCTGTCAGATACTTTTCTAAATCTGAGCATTCAGATTAAGACAGACTAGGAAGAAGGATTGGCCATCCACTTCCTAAATAGCAGGCCTCCGAAATCCCTGTGTACAATAGAAAACACTTAGACTAACAGGGCAACTGAGGTGGAGCTTTCAAGTATGGAAATACAAAGGAAGAGGAACAGTTGTAAGCAGACACTAGTGATTGGAACATGGAATGTGAGAACCATGAATGTAGGAAAATTAGATATTGTTAAGGAAGGAATAGAACACATAAATATTGACATACTAGGTATTGGAGAGATGGGATGGACTGGCATGGGGCATTTTGAGTCAGACAATCATATGATCTATTACATTGGAGATGAAAAGGTGAGGAAAATGGGGTTGCTTTTGTAGTTAAAAAAGTAATTTCTAGATGTGTCTTGAAGTACAATATTGTGAGAGACAGGATAATATCTATACATATAAGGAAGTCCATTGAATACCACTATCATTCAGATATATGCACCAACAACCAGAGCCAAAGAAAAGGAAATAGAAGATTTCTACCAACTTTTGCAGAGATCAACCAAGTATGCAATCAAGATGCATTAATAATAATGGGTGACTGGAACGCAA
>NW_006399901.1:840029-845886 GCF_000299155.1 Elephantulus edwardii | reverse complement strand
TGTGGTATCAGGATTGGAGGAAGATTTATCAACAATGTGCGTTAAGTCAATGTTACAGCCCTGCTTGCTGAAACTGAGGAGGACCTGAAGCACTTACTGTAGAAGGTCAAGGACTATAGCCTTCAATATGGATTGAGGCTCAATATCAGGAAAATAAAGATTCTCACCACTGAGCCAATTGGCAACATCATGATACATGGTGAAGAGATTGAGATGGTTAACAGCTTTAGTTTGCTTGACTCCAGAATCAACACTCTTGGCACCAGCAGCCAGGCAATTAAAAGATTGCTATAGGAAAGTCGCTGTTAGAGACTCCTCCAAAGTACGATGTCAGTCTGGAGACTAAGGAGCACCTGATACAGGCCATGGTCTTTGTAATCATGTGCTATGCGTCAAAGAGCTGGACAATGGCTAGGGATGATAGAATGAGAATTGATGCTTTTGAGTTGTGGTGTTGGAGATCATACCATGGACTGCTAAAAGAACAAACAGTTTTGTCCTAGAGGGGGGTTAAATCAGGTTGCTCCTTGGAGGCAAGGATTCTGAAGCTTTGACATATTTTGGATATGTTGCAAGGAGGGACCAATCCTTGCAGAGGGAGGTCATGCTTGGGAGGGTGGAGGGACAGTGTAGGAGAAGATGACCCTCTATGAGGTGGATTGATTCAGTGACTGCGGTAATTGGGTTAGGTGTGTCAGAGACAGTGAGATTGGCACAGGATAGAACAGGGTTTAGGGCTGTTGTACATAGGGGTTGCAATGAGTCACATGCTACTCAATGGCACATAACCACAAGAGCAACAAGCAAAACCTTGCTGAAGATTATAAAAAATGGCTGGAACAGTACATTGACAAGGAACTGCTAAAATCTCAAACTGGATATAGAAGAGGCTCTGGCACAAGGGATATCATTGCTGATGTCAGATAGATCCTGACTGAAAGAAGAGAATACCAGAAGAATGTCTATCCATCTTATTGACTATACAAATGTGTTTGACTGTGAATCATACTATTTGTTATTTACAAATTATGGCTAACATTGAAAAAAAATGAGAATCCCAGAACATTTGATCAAGCTCATATGAAACCTATACTTAGACCAAGAAACTGTTGTCTGAACAGAGCAAGGGAACACTGCATGGTTTAAAATTAGGAAAGGTGTGTGACAGAGTTGTAGCCTTTCTCTTTGGTTACTCATTCTGTATGCTGAGCAAATAATTCATTAAGCTGGACTCTGTGAAGAGGAATGTAGCATCAGGATTGAAGGAAGACTCATCAACAAACTGAGTTATGCAAATGACACAACTTTGCTAGGTGAAAGTGAGGAGGACATGAAGCATTTGCTGCAGAGGGTCAAAAGACTACAGCCTACAATAAGGATTACATTTAAACAGGAAAACAAAGGCCCTTACCACTGGGCCAGTAGGCAACATCTGATAGATAGAGAAAAGGTTAAAACTGTCACCTTGCTTAGATCTACAATCAGTATCCTTGGTACCCGCAGTCAGCAGATCAGGAGATATATTTCTTCAAAGGAGCAGGTCAGGGACCTCTCCAAAATGCTGAAGAGTAATGACATCAGTTTGAAGGCTAAGGGTTGCCTAATTCAGGTCATTGTCTTTTCAATCACTTGCTCTGCATTTGAGATCTGGACAATGAGTAAGGTTGACAGAAGAATTGATGCCTTTGAATGTTGGAGGAGAGTACTGAATATCCCATGGACACTCAAGAGAACAAACACATATGTGTTGGGAAAAGTGCAGCGAGAGTGTTCCTTGGAGGTAAGGAAGGCAAAACTTCATCTTTCATACTTTAGACATGTGGCTAGACGAGGCTATACCTTAGAAAGGAATCTTGAAAAGGTGGAGGCTCGGCAAAAGAAAGACCCTCATCTCAATCTATGAGATGGACTTATATGGTGACTATAAGGAGCAGACTTAGGTGGACCAGAGATTATGAGGATGGCACAGGAGAGGACAGGACAGGACAGGTCTGTTGTTCAGAGGGTTGTTATGAGTTACAGCAACAATGGGCAATCTCCTGTGTGAGTTACTAGCTCTGAAACCCCACGGGAGGGTCAGCTATGGGCACACAACAACAACAGCAACAGCAAGAACGTTGTTGTTATACGAGGTTTAGGTTTAACACTGTTAAAGTAGGAGGTTTGAATAGACCACGCTGCTCCTTGAGAGAAAGATGAACAATCTCCTTCCACGCAATTTCCAGCCTCTGGAAAGCCTCCAGAGGGTCAGCTATGAGTCAGTTCTGGTTCCGCAGCACAGAACAACAGTAACAGCAACATCAGCTAGCTGCGCTTTGTGTGAGTGTGTGTGCTAGACAGGAACTCTGGAAGTGGGTTACAGTATGTTGCACTACTAACCAAAAGGTCAGCAGTTCAAATCTATCAGCAGCTCCCCAGAAGAAAGATGAGTCAGGTCCTTTCACAAACATTTACAGTCTTTGAAGCCCAGTGGAGGGTCTCTGTGAGTCGGAATAGATTCGATGACAGTGGGTTTATGTGATAGATGGAGGGCTGGGTGGTACAGACAGTTAATACACTTGGCTACTAACGGAAAGGCTGAAGGTTCAAGTCCACTCAGAAGTGCCTCAGGAGAAAGGCCTGGAGATCTAGTCCAGAGAAATTAGCCACTGAAAAGCCCACGACCTTTGGGCAGTTCTATTGTGACACACACTGGGAGTGGGCGCAGACTTAAGTGTTTTGATGTGGTGCAGGCTGACTGACTGAGAATGCGTCCCTGTCCCCACAAGGCTGAAATTCAAGTTGGCTACAAGACAGACCCATAAACCATGGCCTTCAAGACAGCTCTGACTCATAATGACCCTCCATTGGGTTTCTGAGGCCGTTATCAGAGGAGACAGTCCATGCTTCTCCCACGGAGTGGCTGGTGGATTGGAATTGCTGACCTTTCGGTCAGTAGCCTGGCATGTTACTCACCATGACACCACGACTCTAAAAGACAAAAGATCCGATGGAGACTGAAGAAACCCCGAGACTGTAGCTCTTAGTCACACCTTGAACTTTTAATCAAACAATATAGGCCTATAAGGGGGCCAATAACACCTTAGAATAATGGACCATGTTAAGATCAAAAGAGCAGTATTTGCCCAAAGGTGAAGCCCTAAAGGCAGGAAGGGGTAGGACAGGAGGACAAATGGAAATGAGAACGGCAGAGAGGAAGTGGGCAAGTGTGATTATATTGTGGGTATCATAATTAATGTTCTAAAACAAAAATGTTTACATGACTGGTTGCATGGAAAACCAATTTCCTTTGTAAACGCTCACAACACAAAATACAGAATGTACACAATACAAAAAATTTTTTTTAAAAAGTCAGGACAGGGAAAAAAAGAAATGACAGAGGGCTTCCACAAATACCTAAGGTGGTGTCAGCTGGTAACGAAACATCCTGGAGGAGATAGGGAGGTGTCGTGAGGGGGTAGGGGCTGGGGGACCTCTCGAAGGAGTGGCCCTGAGCAGAGACCTGAGAGCTTCCGTTTCACTGTCCACTTCCTCCTGGGCATCTCCAGGGCACGAGTGGGTCCATTCTGGTCAAGAGGCAGCTCTTCTCCTAACCCCCTTTGACAGACTCCTGATGGCAGCACCCCTCTTCTCACTCTGTTTGCATAGGAGGGGTCGTGAGCAGTGGGGTTACCACCCTGGTGGAGCTGGGGTTGGCTGAGAAATGAGGGAAATAAGAGGGGCCCAATAGGAACAGCAGAGACCTCACACCCCCTCATTTTCCTGCATCTTTATGTCCTGTGGTGCCATGTAGTCTCAGATGGCCAGACAGGCCTGACCCCAGAGCACAGACTAGAGGGCCTGGCATGGGAAGCTGTACTATGTACATAGTTCAATGTACTATGTTCTTTTAGACAGCAACCCAGACTGGGCTATTCTTGGAAAAACGGACAAGTCCCAGAAGTAACGAATGGTAGGTACATTCTCACAGCTCTCCGACATGGGTGTCCTCAGAGATAGGACACAAGGCCCAGGCCCAGCTGACTAGTGGGTACTGAAGTAACAGTGGCCAAACCTCACCACGCTACCCTTGAGCCCAGAACACGGAGCACGGAGCACCATCCAGTCCCTGTCCCATTGCCCCTCTTCAATATAAGAGCTTCCTGGCCCTCATCTTTTTGTCTGGACTAGTATCCTGTAGGTTAATCTGGTCAATTAATTGCCACTGGCTTCACAGACACAGTGCTAGGTGACATATTATGGCTTAATTGGGGTTTCAGTGCCTCCAGGCAAATGGGTGACTAATAGTGGAATTCCAGGCAAGGGGCCAGTCAGTGGGGGGCAGAGAGAGAGAGAATAGGCCCTGAATTACAGAGCAAGAGAGAAAAACAGACTTTTCCAGGTGAACAGGACTTGAGGTTTACTATCTTAAAACCCAGGCAGGAGCTCTGGTGAGCTGTAGTGAGTTGAGCCACTGACCCACAAGCCGCACGTCTCCAGTGGTTTGAATCCACTAGTGGCATCATGGGAGAAAGATGGGCAGTCTCCTCTCAGCACCATTTACAGCCTTGGAAATGCAAAGTTGTTGTTGGTAGGTGACGTCAAATTGATTGTAAGTTGCTGAACCACAGATCTGTACTTTGCTCCAACCTGCGCCTCCCGCATGATCTCTGACCTTCTGAGGAGCATTGTTAAAGTCACTCACTGTGCTAATTCATCTCGTCAGGGGTCTCCCTTTCTTTCTCTGACCCCTCTGCCTTTCCCAGCAGGATCCTGACAACATACTCAAGGACTGTGAGAAGAAGTTGCCCCATTGTTGTTTCTAAGGAGCTCTAGGTTGCACTTTCTCCTCCAAGATGGATTTGTTTGTTATTTTGAAGGGTCGCTGAGTCAGGTCCAACTCCATGGCAGTGGTTTGAGATCCCCAAACTCTTCTGCCTCACACCCACTTCCTTAATTACACAGGAACCCTGTTGGGAAGGCAACTCTCATTCCAGACTTTCCTCTTCCTTCCCTCCCTCCCTCCCTCCTCTCCTCCTCTCTCCCCTCTTTCCTCCCTCACTCTCTCACATTCTTGTTTTGATTCAGTCACATGCACATTCAGTGGAGAACCCTTTGTCCGGTTCTAACAGCCCCAAAAGAGAAGCCCTGCTGGCATAGTATGTAATGTCATTAGCTGTTAATTGAAAGGTCAGTGGTTCAAATCCACTAGTCTCCCTGAGGGAGACAGATGGGCAGTATTCCCTCATCACGATTTACAGCCTTAGAAAGCAGATGGAGGGGATCTTATGAGTTGTTGTTTTGTGTGCCGTCAAGTCGGAACAGACTCATAGATGACTCTCCAGTGGGTTTTCAGAGGCAGTAAGTCAATCACATGGAAGGAGATTCATTCTCCTGTGAAAAAGTTGGATTTGAAACACCTGCCTTTGGGTTGGCAGCACAACTCTTTAACCATAAGTCCGTGGAGCTCCTTGTTTCATTTAACAGCCCCAAAGCAGAAACACGTGCTTCCTTGTCCATTTACAGGAAGGCGATGCGGGTACGTGCACAGGCAATACACGTGGCAGCTGGAGCAAGGGAGAGACCAAGGCTCAGAGAAGTGCGAGGGGCCTGCGAGGTGATCTCCGCAGCCCTCCTGAGCCCTGGCTCAGTGCCTGCTCTTCTCTACCTGCGGTGCCTGGAGGGGGCTCCTTTACGCCTCAGACTCAAGGGAAGTTTATAGGTGTTCAGAGAAAAAAAAGACAAGACTACTGGAGAAGCTCAATATCAGCTGTGAAAACTAGGCCGGGGGCTGAATGTGGAACAGACCACCAATTACTCATATGCAAGTTCAAGCTGAAGCTGAGGAAAATTAAACCAAATCCACAGGAGCCAAAAT
>NW_006399901.1:813513-838129 GCF_000299155.1 Elephantulus edwardii | reverse complement strand
GTTGGCGCAGGATAGAGCAGGGTTTAGGGCTGTTGTGCATAGGGTCGCTATGAGTCGCAAAGGACTCAACGGCACATAACAACAACAACAACACATCAAAATGAATTTTGGAAGATGAAAACAGTGTCCTTGCTACAAGACTTGTCAGAGCCTTTGGTTTCAGTCAGGAGGGACTGGCGTGTGCTATGTAACAAAAGAGACTTTTCAGCTGATCCTCCGGATACCTGTCGATCCCATCACCTCCTTTAACGTCACACAAAGCCTAGCCCTAGACTCAATTCAGTCTGAACACCTTTTCTGTCCCAGGCGCCCAGACCTCCAACTCTGACCTGTGGTCCTCATTCAGAAGGGAGGGGAGAAGGGGTTGACCAGACACATCGCCTCCTGCCTCAAGTCTCAGCTTCATCTCACAGCTGTCAAGCAAGGGATTGGAATTGAACTTCGAGGGTACACACAGCCCATGGCGTCTTCAGAAGTGAAGAAGTGTAGAGATGCCCCTATCCATACAGTCTCACCAGGCCTGGCCCAGAGCCCAAGTCATAGCAGGGGCCAGGCTAATTTACCAACACATAAATCTACCTGTGCAGATCCTGATTTAAACGCTTCGTGGCTTCCCAGCATCTCTGAGGTAGAGCCCAAAGCCTCAGACTCTATACCCCCAGCCTCCAGCCTTACATGTCTTGCTTCTTGGTCCAGCAAAGCCAAGCAGTTCGTGGCCCTGGGACCAACCTGGCTCACCCTGCTTCACTGTCTCAGCCTTCTGGCCCCGCATCCCAGGACAGCCTTTCAGTTCTTCCTCTGGAGATTTTATTCTCCTTCAGGTTCAGCTCAGGCCTCTTCTTCTGTATCTAACACTGGCCTTCTCCCACCTTCTGTGAAGTGATCTCTGAAGTGTTGATCACCCCAGCTCAGCTGTAGATTTTCGTCTTCTCCTCCAGCATAGTTCCCAAGGATTCAGAGCCACACAGAAGATGCTTTGCTTTTTATTTTATTATTTTTGTGTGAGTGTACCGTCAAATCAGATCTGACTGGTACAGGAGGAGATTGTCCCTCCTTACCCAGCAGAGCATCTGGTGGATTCGAACCGTGCACCTCTGGGATTGTAGTTGCAGCTCCTTGCCACTAGGCCACCAGAGCTCCCCGATGCTTTGCTTTTTAGAATCACGCATGCAGACCGACCTCCTGTGAAGCTGAATCAGGACTCTCTGATGGCCCGACTCTAAAAACTGGATTCTAGCGGGCAGGGCATTGCACGGCTAACCCACAGGGGCCACCTCTCTGGTGCTTGATAGGACCAGTGACTCTGAGAGATATTAGAGAGACTATCTCCTCCTATGTGATTTTCAGCCTTAGGAAATCTGCTGAAGGGGCAGCTATGAGTCAGTTTTGATTCTTTGACAAGAGAGAGATTCTGACAGGGAAGAGAATAGGCCCACAGGCTCAAGCTGTGTGATCTTGGACAAGTTCCCCAACCTCTCTGTGCTTCTCCTCCTCATCTGTAGAATGGAGTCACTCTGAACTAACAGACATAAAACACAGAACAATGCCTGGCCTGTACTAAGTGACATGGGTGTTACATATCAGAACCAGGGCCTTGGGCACTGGGGAGGTCAAGGTCCCCTTTCCAGCTCTGGTACTGACTTTGGGCAAGAGCCTTTTCCTGCCTGGGACTCAGTCTCTCTAACCATAAAACAAGGGCCTTGCATTCCTGAAATCCGCCCCCGGCTCTAATGGGATCTGGAGCAGAGATTTCCCCCAAAATAAAAATATTGGAAACACGTCCTACGGGCAGCCTCAGTGTCCTTGCAGCCCCAACTGTGACCCTAGATGAAGGACAACCCCAAAGGATGCTGGTGCTCTAACCACTGCAGGAGATGGGGTCCGTAGGGAAGATGAGGGCAAGTAGGGTGTGTGTCTAGACACTCCTTCCCTTTAGAGGCAACATCTCAGATGCATCTCCCCTTACTTAGCATAGACTGTTCCCATGGAAGGAAATCCTCTTCCCTGCCCGCTTCATCTTCCATGGGACTATCAGTCTCCACCTGGACTCAGACATCTGAACATGTGGGCATATCTCCTCCGAATGCTTCCCCATCAGGAGGCTACTCCTTCCTTGTCTGTCCGGTGTGGTACCTGTCACACTGTCCTGTGTCTCCTATTATACCAGGTACTGTGTCTTTATTCAGTTCTCTATTAGCACCATCCAGCTTACCTCCAAAAATGCTCTGATGGCGGAATAGTTAAGCACTTGGTTAATAAACAAAAGGTTGGTGATTCAGCTCCAGCATCTGCTCCACGGAAGAAAGCTATAACTGTAAGGATTCAACTCAACTCCGCTAACTCAGCTCATTGCCAGAATCGAATCCGCTGACTCTTTATCGGGTTTCTGAGGCTTTAAGTCACAAGGGAGATTCCTCAGCTTTCTCTCTCGGAGCTGCTAGTGGATTCGAACTGCTAGAGAGTTGTGGCCTCTGGCTTAGCAGAGACACTTCCTGTGGACTACATGGAAATCCAATGGGACAGTTCTACTCTGTCCTAAAGTGTCACTGTGAGTCAGAATCACCCCGACTGCACTGGATAGTTTTTTGGAACTTCACCCAAAGAAATTTCCAGATGAGATAATGGTTAAGTGGTGGACTGCTTATTGCAAGGATAGAAGTTCAAACCCATCTTCAGTCATCACATTAAGCCTGAAAATCTGCTTACAAAAGGTCACAACCTTTTGTAAAACTCTGTGTAATACATTCCATCCTGAAACACATGGGGTCATTGTGAGTTGGAAATGTCTAGACGACAATTGAAAAACTGAAACTCAACTTTGGTCCAGAGCAATGTTCCCATTCCAAAAATATGTGATCCAATAGAATGTGGGAATTATTTAAAAAATATCATTAATATCATCATCATCACCATGAAAAACCAAATGGCATAGTACATTGACAGAGGACTGACAGAAATTCAAGCTGGATTCAGAAGAGGCTGTGGACTGAGGGATATTGTTGCTGATGTCAGATGGATCATGGCTGAAAGCAGAGATGCCAGAAAGATGTTTATGTTTTATTGACTAGGCAAAGGCATTTGACTGTGTGGCTCATAACATTGAGAAGAATAAGAATCCCAGAACACTTGATTAGACTAATTCAAAACCTATAACAGGCCCAGGTTGTCAAGACAGAACAAAGGAGCAACACATGGTTAAAAATCAGAAGGGTGTGCATCTGGGTTGTACCCTTTCTCCAAATCTATTCAGTCTGTACATTGAGCAAATCACTGGAGGAGCTGGACTGTACATAGAAGAATGAGGCATCAGGATGGGAGGAAGACTCATCAACACCTGAGTTACGCAGACGACACAACCTTGCTTGCAGAAAATGAAAAAGACTTAAAGCATTTGCTGCAAAAGATCAAAGACTATAGCCTTCAATATGGATTACATCTCAACATAAAGAAAACAAAAATCCCCCCCGCTGGAACAGCAACCAACATCATGCCAGATGGAGAAAAGACTGAAATTGTCAATGATTTCATTTTACTTGGATGCACCATCATATCAAAAGATAGGGAGCTCTGGTGGCCTAGTGGCAAGAAGCTGCACCGCAATCCTGAAGGCACATGGTTCAAATCCACCAGATGCTCTGCTGAAGAAGGAGGGGCAATCTCATCCTGTGCCAGTCAGATCTGATAGGATGGTATACAACAAGAAAAAAAAAGTGCATAAAAAGAAAAAAGATATCAGAAGACATGTTCCACTAAGAAAATCTGTGTCAAAGACCTCCCCAAAATGCTAAAGAGCAAAGACGTCAGTTTGTAGACTCCTGATCCAAGTCATACTATTTTAATTTGCTTTCTATGCATCTGAAAGTTGGATAATTAGGACAACAAGAAAATTTATGCCTCTGAATTGTGATGCTGGCAAGGAGTACTGAAATAGTGCATGGATTGACAAAAAGAACAAACACGCGTGTCTTGGAGAAGTGCAACCAAGGTGCTCCTTTGAGTCAAAGATGGTGGCACTCTGTCTTACACACTTTGGGTATGTTGTTAAAAGCAGCCAGTCCTTGGAAAAATACATGAAAGTGAGAAAGGTCAGGGATAGAGAGGAAGACTCTCATTAACAAGATCAGAGACCCTGATAATGGGCTCAAGCCTATGGGAGATGATGAGGACAGTACAAGATAGGATCAAGTTCAGATCTGTTGGTCACAGGGTAGCTTTGAATCGTAGTCGATTTGGTGGCACTTGACAAAAACAAATCACTCAACCCAGGTGTGTAGATGGAAGTGTACCCTCCACACACCTTCCCTTCTCTTCTCTGTTGGTTGTGCCCTGGAAGGAGGTTGCTCTGCTTCCAGTCCTGCGTGGATGGGAGGGGAGGCAGCTGCAGCGCCCACCATGCGGAGCCTCTGCAGATAGAGTAAACTGTACAGCAAATCTCCAAGGGCTGGGATACGCATATGCGGCTTTGCAGGGCGAGGCCTCCTGAGCCTCCCTCCGGGGCTGTGGCTGCTGCTGTGGGGTGGGGACCGGAGCTGGGTGTCCCCACTCTGGACTCTGTCACCCAAACACAGCAGGCCTGCTCGAGTGCTCAAATGTCCTTGGCTGTAGGCTTTCCGGGGCCCTGAGGTCCATAAGTTTATCTTTGCTGTGCACTGTGGATTCCTGTGGACCCACAGAAGTAAACACAAGAGTTGGGCGACCAGAATTTTCCATCTCAGCATATACAAGTCTAAGCCAAGTCACAGCTCAAGATCACCTGGGGCCTCAGAGTCACTGAGGGTCACACGATTGCTTTGGTTGCATCTGGCCCTTTGATGGGGCTGGTGAAGAACTAGCCACTGGGCCTCAAAGAACTCTGTAGAGAGCCCATGTCAGCTGCTGTCACGTCAATTCCAGGTCATGGTGACCCCACATATATCAGACTAGAATTGTCCTCCACAGGGTTCCAGAGACTGATCTTTCTGAAGCAGATTGCCAGGCTTTTCTTCTGAGGCACTTCTAGATAAGCTCAACCTGACGACCTTTTAGCTAGGACTTGAGAGCTTAGCCATTTACACCATCCAGGCACCACCAGAGAAGCCCTGTGGGTTTCTACCTGGGCACTGAGGACATCTGTGGGGCTAGGAGGTGGCTCAGGCCTACTTTGAGCCAAGTGGGGACTAGAGGACATTGAGAAGGCAGAGCTTGGAGTTTTAGATATTGGAATATTATGTGAGATTTTCCCTTTAATTGGAGGAGGGAGGAGTATTCTTTTACTAAAAGCAAAAGAAAAACATCTACAAAACTTGAAAACCACTGATGTGGTCCAAATCATCCTTATTTTTACTGAAGAAAGTGCTGAGGCCTTGAGGGCGCTCACCTGGCTGATAGCGCTCTGGAGGTGGGGGAGTCTGGCTTACCCCCACAGCGGGGGGCTGGGGGGGGCTGCACATGACCACTAACCAGAACGCCCACTCACTTACCAGAACACCCATTGAACCAGACGTCCTCGGCCTGACCAGACCCCTTGCTCTTGACAGGGCAGCCCTCATTTATCCCCAAGTGACCTCCTTCCAGGTTACATGAAAAGGGCCCAGCTCAGTTGTCAGGGTTTGGTGAACACCCTGTGGTCACACACCTCCTCCAGGTTGTTTCCTCCTCCCGGAGAGGGTCCTGCCCACAGGCCCGGCCTTGTTCTTCCTGCAAGGCCAGCTGTCAAGATGCTGACCCGCATCTGGGTCAGAGACCTGTGTATGGAGGAGGGGTGCTGACAGCATTTCCCAAAGAAGGTGCTCCAGGACATCCCTGGTATCGCTGATGGAGACAGGCTCGCAAAAGCCAAAGAGCTGACAGCTCTACCTCTACCCTGCTCTGTGGGGTGCTGGAGATGGATAAGCCCCTAAGAAGTGGCTCTGCAGGAACCCATCGCCCTGGGGGAGACATCCATGCAGGAGAGCCGTGACACCAACACGGTGCTGAGTCTAATCAGAGGGGGCATGAAGTGACGAGGTAGGGAGCATCTCAGGGGGTGTACGGAGAGGGGATCAGCCAGGCTGAGTCACCGTGATGACATGAAATGGGAAGACCTGTTCATGTTTCCGTAACTTCCAATGAGATGAATCGACACAGAGACTCCCACGACAGGCTTGAGCATGGCAGACATTGAGAAAGTGGCGTGAGATCGGATAGGGCTGCTTCGTTCTGTAGAACACAGGGTTCCTAAGAGTTAGAGCCAAATGGATGGCAATTATCAATCTAACTTCCAAACATTTGTCATAATTCTTCCCCTGGGTCTATTGTTGTTGTTAGGTGCTGTCGAGTCAAGTACAGCTTACAGTGACTCTATGAACAGCCGACCTGAACCCTGTCCTATCCTGTGCCATCTTCACCATCTCTGACATGGTAGAGCCCATTGCTGAAGTCACCATGTCAAATCCATCTCATTGGGGGTTTTCCTCTCCTTTGCTGACCCTCCATCTTTTAAAGCATGACGTCCCCAAATTATAAAGACAAAACTTCAACGTCTTTGCCTCCAAGGAGCAGCACCCTGGCTGTACTTTTTTCTGAGACATATCTGTTTGTTCTTCTGGCTATCCATGGGATATTCAGTGCTCTTCTCCAACACCACAGCTCAAAGGGGTCAATTCTTCTGTCGTCCTGGCCAAACTCCTCTTTTGTGTGTTAGGTTATTATGTACCTTCGAGTCAGAACTGACACTCTAGCAGATTTTTCAGAGGCTGTAAATAGCCCAGAAGGAGATTGCCCTCCTGTGGATTTGAACTGAATGTCTTTGGGTTGGCAGTACAACTCCTTACCATTGGGCCACCAGAGCTCCCTTCTTCCATATGAGAGGTTTTCAAATATTTGAGGACATGGTTCGAATCTCACCCATGGCAGGCCAAACACCCTCCACATGACCCGGAAGTTTGATGTGGGGTGAAAGCTCCCTGCCTCCAGTTCTTGGCTCCTGTGCTCCCCATCATCCTACCTCAGGGCAGAAGAGCCCGCAGGCCAGTGGTGATTTCTGGGCATCTAAGAGCCCACGTCTTTGCGTTCACATTCCTGCCTTGTGCTCTGGTTCACACAGCTCTGCGCCTCAGTTTCATTCGTGTAGAGTGAGGATAAGGGCACCCGCTTGGCCTGCCCTCACTGGGCACTGTCAGGCTCAGGAGATAGCAGACGGCAGCTGCTCTGGAAAGGTGACATCGTGACACAAACCAGAGTAGGGGTTGCGGTCACTGTGACCCCACATTACTCCTTCTTAGGTCTACACTCTGTGTGTATGTGTGTGATTCTGTGGGTGGTTAAATGATCAACTGCGAACTGAAAAGATGTGTCTCTGAAGAAAGGCCTGGCGATCTGCATCTGAAAGGTCACGGCCTTGAAAAGGCCAAGAAAGACAGTTACAGTTCTGCTCGGCAGGCAGGAGTTGCCGTGGTCTGGAATGGACTCATGGCACCTGGTTCTGTTCGTTTTGTTTCTTAGATCCACAGCAGTCAAGTTGTCTCCTGAATGTTAGTTTGTTTCCTCCTAACTCACCGGGGCAGAGGCAGGGCACCAAGTGAGATCCCCATTTTACAGATGAGCAAGCTGAGGCTCGGAGACTGCAATTGAGGCATGGCAGGGCCACACGTTGCACGCTACTTATGTTACTTCTCTGACTCCACACAGAGGCTGGCAGGAGGCAGGTGGGAAGGACCCCTGAGTCAGGGTTGGCCTGGCTGGCACCCACACTTTTGCTGCTTATCTGGGTTGGGTTTACCTGAACACAGCTGCCGGGCAGGCCCCAGGCATGTGGAGGGGGCTGGGCGGCCATGGCCCCAGCCCCCGCTTCTCTCACACATTCGCCCTTCTCTTTCGGTTCCTTTAGCGTGGCTGGGGCTTCCTTCCTCCCTTCAAAGTCAGTGTGTTGCCTCGTGCTTTTCTTTCTTGGAATCTGCCCAGGGAGAGACTTCTGTTTCCATTTCCCCTCAGGCACCAGCAGTTCCTGAGGGTCTCGGAGGAGGCCTGTGGGTGGCTGTGGCGGAGAAGGCCCTTCACCTCCACCCCTCCTTCTCTCCTGCCCACTTTCTGTCACCTGCTGTGTCCCCTCACTCCTATTCCAGCCCCATCTGAATGGCTGAATGGGACAATCACAGCTTCAAAGATGGAAAGACAGGGGCTTGCTGAAAGGTATGTAGTGGGGAAGGGGCAGACGGCCCCCACCCCTTCACACTATGCAGGGATCCCAGATTTCACACTCTACCAGGCAGGAAGGGAGATCCCTCCACATCTTTTCAGAATGCCCTTACTCCCTCTCCTGCTCCCATCTGCACGTTGCTCCTTAGAATACTTCCTCCACCTGGCCCTCATTTTCCGTTGGATTCATCAAGACTCAGCCTAGTATCCCCTACTCCAAGAAGCCTTCCTGGATAGTCTCACCGCCTTACTCCCATTCTCCAACCTGAGTAGAGTCCCTTTGTCCCCAATCCCTTCTCCTTGCCACCAGCCTGTGCTTGTTGGTGCTATGACCCTTGTCAGGCTGCACTGGAATTATTGGCTTCTCTGGCCTCCCTTTCTCCTCACTATTGAATCTGTATGCAGAGCAAATAATTCAAGAAGCTGGACTGTATGAAGAAGAATGTGGCATCAGTATTGCAGGGAGACTCAACAACAACCTGTACTATGTAGATAATACAACTTTGCTTATTAAAAGTCAAGAAGACTTGAAGCATTTACTGAAGGTCAAAGACTACTATCTATCTACACACACACACACACACACACACACAATGTATTACATCTCAATAGCAAGAAGATGAAAATTCTCATGATGGCCAATATCATGATGTTGTTGCATGCTGCTGAGTTGGAACTAACCGACCCACAGCTGACCATCCAGGAGGCTTTCAGAGGCAGTAAACAGCATGGGAGGAGATTGTCCACCCTTCTCCCATGGAGAAGCTGGTAGTTTCAAACCACATGCCTTTTGGATTGCAGTGCAACTTCTTACCACTAGGCCACCAGAGCACCCTATCGTGAAAGATGGAGACAAGACTGAAGTTGTCAATGATTTCATTTTACTTGGATCCACAATCACCGCACATGGCAGTAGCAGTTAAGAAATCAAACGATGTATTGTTGCATTGGGAAAATCTGCTGTCAAAAATCTCTTCAAAGTGCTCAAGAGCAAAGACATCAGTTGAAAGACTATGGTGCGCTCCTTCAAACTATGACCTTTCAATTGCTTCCTATATATTTGAACTCTAGACAATGAATAAGGAAGACCAAAGAAGAAGTGATGCCTTTGGATTGTGGTCTTGTTGAATTGAAGGATACTGAATGGACTCATGGACAGCCAGAACAAACAAGTCTGTCTCAGAGTATGTGCAACCAGATTGCTCCTCAGAGGCAGTTGTTGTTATGTGCTGTCGAGTTGTTTGCGACTCATAGCGACCCTATGTTCAACAGCCCTAAACCCTGCTCTATCCTGTGCCAATCGCACTGCCTCTGACACACCCATCCCGATTACCCCAGTCACTGAATCAATCTACCTCATAGAGGGTCTTCCCCTCTTGCGTTGTCCCTCCACCCTCCCAAGCATGATGTCGCTCATACTGGGAAAAGGTAGAGTCACAGAAAGAGAGGAAGACTCCTGACAAGGATTGACGCGGTGTAACAAAGGCCTTGAGCAGGTCTGAGGATGGCAAACGATGAGGCAACATTCAGATCTGCTGTTCATACGGTTGCTAGGGGTTGTAGGCGATTAGAATGTAACAACAACTGTCCTCCATGACTTGTGAGCTCCTTAAAGGCCTGAGCCTTCCTCCTTTTTAAACTGCTTTATTGAGATTTCATTTACGTACTGTACAACCACCCATGAACGGTGTGCAAGTGCAGGGGTTTCTATTACATCCATAGTGACCTGGCCATCACCCCTTCAAATCCCTAGCAGTCATCGTCCATCAATCATCAGCCCCTGCTCTCCTCCCCTCGCCCCTGACAAACACCAGCTTATCCTCCACCCCTACAGAGTTCCCTGTTCTCTCTCACTCCATAGAAATGATATCATACATTACTTGCCTTTTTTTTGGACTGGTTTCTTCCACTCAGCATGTCTTCAAGGGCCCTTCATGTCATGACATGAGTGAATAATTCATGGCTGAATAATATTCCATTGTGTTTTTTCCATTGACAGATACACTCGGGCTGTTTCTACCATTTGGCTGCTATAAATATCCACATATGGGTTTTGTATGGACCCATGTTTTCAATGTTATCAAGAAGGATCAGACCCCAGAGAAAGAACATCACACTTGGTAGATGGTCAGTGAAAAGTAGGAAGACCCTCAGTGAGGTTATAGACCCTGAGGCTGCAACACTGGGCTCAAACCTCCTAATATTGTGAGGACGGCACAGGGCTGGGTAGCACTTTGCTCCATTTGCAGGGTTGTTTTGTGTTGAGTCAAGGGCTCTGACAACATGTTCAGTTCTCAGTGTGTACCTATTAATGGTCACACTTTTTTTTTAATATACATACTCTATATATTACACTCAATATTTGCACACACATACACACAGTGTTCGTCACACATACATAGTGGACAGTGATTAAGGTATTGTTTTACTTGTTAGGTACTGTCTGGTCAATTGTGATGTTTGGTGACCTCGTGTGCAGACTAGCCCTATTCTGTGGGATTGTCAAGGATGTAATCCTTTTGGAGTAGAATGCCAGCCTGTGATATAGCTCGGAATAGGCTCAAAACATCCAAACTTCTGGCTAGTACTTAACCATTTGCACGACTCAAGGACTCCTTGCTTTTACATGTTGATGTTGTTAGGTTCCATTGAGTCACCTGTGACTCATTGCAATCCTAGGTACGTTAGCTCTGAACCCTGCTTGATCCTGGGCCAATCAATCATACCATCTCCAACTGACCTAATCCCACTGCTCCAGTCACTAAATCAATCCATCTCATCCTGGGTCTTCCTCACCTGTGCTGTTCCTCCACTCTTACAAGCCTGATGTCCTCTCCAAGGACTGAACCCTCCTGGCCATGTGCCCAAAGCATGTGAAACAGAACCTCAAAGTCCTTGCCTCTGTCTGTCTCTCCAGGACAGACCTGTTTGTTCTCCTGGCAGTCCATGTTATATTCAACAGTCTTCTCCAGCACCACAACCCAAAGTCATCGATCTTTCTTCCATCATCCTTAGTTACTGTCCAGCTCTCTAATGCATAACAAGTAACTGCAAAGACCATGGCCTAGATCAGGCGCACTTTAGTCTCCACACTGACATCGTAAATCTTCAGTACTCTAGAGAGGTCCCTGACAGCTGACTTACCCAAGGCAATTTGTCTTTTGATTTCCTGAGTGCTGGTGACACGTGTTGATTGCGGAAACAAGCAAGCTGAAGTTGTTAACCGTCTCAGCCTTTTTGCTGTCCATCATGAAGCCTCCCCTTCTATTTCTGCCTGGGAGGTTTGGGTGAGGTCTTCTCATCTACCTGAGCCTCATCTTTCCATTCTGAGATATAGGATGCTAGGAGGTGGCTGAGAGGCCAGTCCTTAGCCCAATGGCTTGCCATACAGCACATCTCATTGCATGAAGGTCATGTCAGTGGTCTCAGACCAGCACAAGTTCTGCAGTGGGTGGTCCTTCATGGGCTGGCTGGGCCTTTGTGGGCTGGCTGGGCCTTCGTGGGTGTGGGTGGGCCTTTGTGGGCTGGGTGGGCCTTCGTGGGCGTGGGTGGCCCTTTATGGGCTGGGAGGGCTTTCATGGGTGTGATTGGGCCTTCGTGGGTGTAGGTGGGTCTTCGTAGACATGGGTGGGCCTTTGTGAGAGTGATTGGGCCTTCGTGGATGTAGGTGGGCCTTCGTGGGCTGGGTGGGCCTTTGTGAGCATGGGCGGAGCAGATGCAGTGAGCTGGCTCAAGGCAGATTCCCGCCAAGGGCCTGGCTGAAGGAGGCCTGGGAAGCTGCTCGCAGCCTCCCATTTTCGGGCTGCTGGGCCACAGCCCCTTCCGGCCGCCTCTTGCCCGCCTTGGGAAGCCGTTTTCTTTCTCCAGGCGTTTCCTGAGACTCAGCACATGTGAACCGCCTCCTGATGGTTTGAATTAGGAAGCAGCTGATGCCTCCTCGAAAACCGAGGGAAAAACATTATTGTTGGAGGCCAGGCTCTTGTTGGCTGGGCTGACTGCTTGGTCTGGCATCCCAGAACACAAAAGCCTTCCCGTTGGGGGCTCCACTCCTCCTTCACCCCGCCATCGCTCTTCCACCCCCAAGCCTGGTAAACCCTGACTGCGGGGTGGGTTCAGGACCGGACTCCCCCAGCCGTCTGACTTCTCTGTCCAGCAGTGTCGGCAGAGGGAGGGCTGACTCAACAGCCTGGCAGAGGTCGGGTCCTGGCAGGGTGCCCTCTCAGGAAGAGAAGGGGAGGTGCCTGGGAAGGAACAAGGCCATAGGAAGGTGCCAGCAGCCTGGCTGCACACTTAGCTTGCAAAGGAGAGATGGCATGGAAGTATTCATGTCACAGATGAGGCAACCGAGGCTCATGCAGTCTTTTCATGCTGAGAATGGAAAGAAAAGTACAAGTGCTTTGAGACCCAAGAGCACAGCACAGCCACAAGGGGTTGGCAGTGTCGTCCTTAGCCGTTTTCACGCCTGGGTTTGTCCTTTCCTCATTTACCAACACAATCAGAGTAGCCAGAGTAGGCGGGGGGCAGAACCGCCTGGGAGACAGGCCCCCCCATCACTAGACAGCAGCCCCTCGGCGGCCTCCACATGCTTGTCAGCAGGCAGCGCCCCGTTTCTGGGCCACCTTATCTCCAGCCTCGAGGGTGTAGCCGGTGCCTTCCTGTTGCTGAGACCAAGTTCAGATGACAAGGGCGATTGATTGTCCAGGCCTGTGGTCCCCAGGCAGCACATGACTGGGCACCAGGAGGTCCCTCACGCCACCTTCCTCGGCCCCTACTGCCCTCTGCTCCTCAATTCTTAGAAGGACAATCACCTCGCGGGGAGACTGAAAACACCAGGGCTTCCACCTTCCTCGGGGGAGCCAGGCCTGGGTCCGAGCCACTGCCCCGTCTCAGTACTGCCTGCGGGCGCTTGCTGCTCAGTCCTCAACTGAGATTTCGCTTGTCTCTTCTTCATGGGGCATTGGGAAGACCACCTGAGGCGGCACACACGAGAACAGTCTGGTCACTAGATTTCTTTGTTCGCCCAACCCTTGTGCCCCAAGTGGCAGAGTTGTTTTGACATTAATGTTTACAGCAGTTAGTCGCCAGGTCTTTCCTCTGTGGCAGTCTGGATGGCTTCGAACCAATAACCTCAGGTTAGTAGGTGAGTGCAAACCACTTGCAATACCCAGATGCATCACCTTGAGACTGTGAGCTACAGACAGAGGCTTCGGCATTTGTTCACAGTGTGTGTGTGTGTGTGTGTGTGTGTGTGTGTGTGTGTGTGTGTTTTCCCTTTCTCCTTTATGAGTGATAATCCACTTCTCTTTGGAGGCAAGAATGATGAGGCTTCACCTCACATACTTTGGGCATGTTGCTAGGAGGGGCTATTCCTTGGAGAAGGACTGATGCTGGGAAGAGTGGAGGGTCGACGAAGAAGAGGAAGACTCTCAAAAGGTGGATTGACACGGTGAGTGCTGCCTGGGCTCTTGTGTGTCAGGAAGTGTGAGGATGGCGCAGGACAGAACAGAGTTCCGATCTTTTGTGCTTAGGGTCTCTATGAGTGGTACTCAACTCAACAGCACCTAACAACAGCAGCAGCAACAACAACAACAAATTAGAAGAGGCAGCCTAAGAGCAAGGAGTTGTGCTGCCAGCCCAAAGGCAAGCTGTTTGAATCCACCAGCTTCTCCAAGGGAGGAAGAGAGGCAATCTCTTCCTGTGCAATTTCAGCCTCTGGGAAAACCCGCTGGGAGGGTCAGCTATGAGTTGGTTCTGCCTTGAAGGCAAGGAGCAGCATCAACAGATAGAAAGGAAGGTGGCGAAGCCAGGAAGGAGGTGCTAACTCAAACCTGGGCCTCTCTCCTGGCCCAAATACACTGGCTTTGAGGGAGAAAGACAGACTGTCTCCTCTGGTGTGAATCACAGCCTCTCTGGAAGGTCAACTCTGAGTAGGTTCCAACTCAACTACAAGGAGAGAGAGAATTAGAACGTAATTTCCCAGAAATGCTATTCAGGAAGTGGCTGCTCCATTGCCTTGAGCCCTGCTGAATTAATCAGCCTTGAGTTTTTCAAGGCAGCCGGGGCCACAGTCATGTAGGCGACAGTCTTGTCTTACTCTTGACCACCTTGGCTCCCACTTGGCAAAGGACGTGGAGCTCAGCCTCTCGACATTGACCTTCATTGACTCTCCAACCTCACGTGTCCCTGAGGAACATCCAACACAATCTACTTGAGATCTTCTCTCTTTCGCCCTTCCCATTTCAAAGGTTCTAAACTGTGGCTCGAATTCTATCTTCTAAGTTTCTCCTTGGAGGTTAGGATTTTGAGGCTCCGTCTCACATACTTTAGGCACGAGGCCAAGAGAGGCTGGTCCTTGGAGAAGAACATCATGCTCGGAAGGGTGAAGGGACAGAGCAGGAGAGGAAGACCCTGGATGAGAGGGATTGACACAGTAACTGGGGCAATTGACACATAATAGGTGTGTCGGAGTCAGTGAGCCTGGCTCAGGACAGGGCAGGCTTCAGAGCTGCTGTAAATAGGGTCACTATGAGTTGCAGGCAACTTGACAGCACTTAACAATAACAACAATGATGCCTGTAACACTCCTGCCTCAGACAAACATGAGACCTCTTGACCCTTCCCTGGTGTCTCTCAGGCCACTCTGAGTATTTACAACTTATCCACTAGATTGCAGATTCCTCCAGAGCAGGGGGGCATATATGCACGACACCCACCACCTCCCAGTGCCTGGCCAGGTACTCAGAAAAAGCTGAGGGATCATAAGTTCGTGTGTGGTGATCATGGTTCAGATGATGAGGATAGGAGATGCCATGTGCTGGCTACTGACACTGATACTTTATCTATATACAGGCTCACAATTAAGTGTTCTGGAATTCCTATTCTTTTCAACATCATCCACAATTTCTTATAATCTACACAGTTAAATGTTTTTGCATAATCTGGGTGGGGGGAACCAACAACAACCCAACAACTCTCAAACAAATAAAAACACCCCCACAAAACCAACTCAAGTGAATCTTTTTCTGACATTCACTGCTTTCAGTCTAAGGCCCTCTGACATCAGTGGAGATTCCTTCATGCTACATCCCTCTCTGAATCTGGCTTGATTTTCTTGGCAGTCCCCCCCCCCCCCGGTCAGCGTACTGCTGCAAGTGTTTTGGAATTACCCTCAGCACAATTTTATTGGCGTGTAATGTTAATGATGTTATTGTTGCTGTGTACCGTTGAGTAAGAACCGACCCATAGCTCACCCTCTGGTGGGTTTTCAGAGGCAGTTAGTCCCACAGGAGACTGCCCATCCTTCTCCTGCAGAGCAGCCGGTGACCTCGAACCATGTGCCTTTGGGATTGCAGCGCAGCTTCTCTCCACTAGGCCACCAAAGCTCCCTGATGTTAATGATAGTTTCCAGTAATTTCCACAGCCCACTTATTACTCTTCTTTGGCATAGACCTGAGGCTGGGTCTCTTCTAGTTGGTTGGACAGATAGCTGTAGTCTAAATTTCTTGGCCTTGATAAGTAAACTCACTCAGTAACCACACAGGATAGGACAGAATTGCCCCACAGGGTAACTGAGGCTACCTTGACCTCCAAGTCTTGAAAGCCGACATCTTTCTCCCAAGGGGCACCAGATTGATTCAAAGTACCAACCTTTCTGTTCACAGTCACGTACTCAACCACTGTGCCACTTAGCAATTGGTCACAGAGGAGAAAAGGCAGCTCAGAAATGTGGATGTGAGGTCTGGAGCAAGTCACTCCCTCTCATCCGCTCACCTTGACGTCCTTCTAGCAGACCAGCTGTGTGGTCCTAGGACCACATGTCACCTCCTTCTGCCTGGTTTCCCACCACTGCACAGCGACCTGAGCCCCCCCCCTCCGGCCTCCAGGGGCCGACGGCACTTTGTCAAATGTAAACAGTGACACCCATGAAGACAACTGAAGCGCAGCTATCTGAGGTGGGAGGATTCAAAGAATCTACGAATGCTCTTCCCACATGCTCTCTAAGGATAAGACAGGTCTAGTGTCTCAGTGGTGAGGAACTGCATTACCAACGCAAAGTTCATTGTTACGTGCTGTCAAGTTGCTTGCGACTCATGGTGACCCTATGTACAACAGCTCTGAACCCTGCTCTATCCTGAGCCAAACTCAGTGCCTCTGACACACATACCCCATTACCCCAGTGACGGAATCAATCCATCTCATCGAGGATCTTCCCCTCCTGCGCTGTCCCTCCACCCTCCCAAGCACAAAGTCCCTCTCCAAGGACTGATCCCTCCTTGCAACATGTCCGAAGTATGTTAGACAGAGCTTCACAATCCTTGCCTCCAAGGAGCCTGGTTTCACCCTCTCCAGGATGAAAACAAAGATACGCAATTCAAATCCACCAGCTGTTTTATGGGAGAAAGACGAGCAATCTGCCCCCATATTGCCTCTGGAAACCTGCTTGGAGGGTCAGCTGGAGGTCAGTTCCGACTCACGGATACCCAACAACAACAACTCGTGTAAGGATGATGGCGGCGAAGGGAGCTCTGGCAGCCTCGTGCACAGGGAGCAGCGCCGCTCACTCAAAGACCATGCTTCTCTGGTGCTTTGGAACCACCAGCAGGTCCAAAAGGAAAGACGGGTAATATTGCCCCCCGTGTCAGGTCCAGCCTTGGAAACACAATGGAGGGTCAGCTATGCACTGGCTCTGACACAAGTGATAACTTAATGGGTTTTTGCTTTGTTTTGTTGCCCACCCAACTTGCTTTCTAGCTTGCCCAGACCAGCCCCACTGGCATCTGTCCACCCTCCTAAGAGACAGAATCAGCTCCTGACAGGCAGCGTCCTCCTGCCATCACCCCTTTCCCGGACCCCTTTCCAGGCTCCAGGTTTCTGAAGAGTGTTGGCCCTGCGGGGCAGTCTCCCCTGTGGCACTTCTCATGATTAACTGTGTAATCGTGGCACTTAATGCCAATCTCCTGTCACACCCAAGGATCTGTGAGGGCATAGAGGGTCTGCCCTATAAGTGACTGTGTCCTGAGGGCCAGACACAGGGCAGAGCACACAGGCAGGACTCATTGGAGAATATAATGAGTGAGTTAGGGAATGAATGATGTTTTATTTAATCCTGTTGTTGTTATGTGCTGTCAAGTCTTTTGTGACTCATAACGACCCTATGTACAATAGCTCTGAACCCTGCTCTATCCTGAGCCAACCTCAGTGTCTCTGACACACCTACCCCCCCTTATCTTAGTCACTGAGTCAATCCATCTCATCCAGGGTCTTCCTCACCTGCTCCCTCCCAAGTATGATGTCCCTCTCCAAGGACTGGTCCCTCCTGGCAACATGTCCAAAGTATGTCAATCGAAGCTTCAGAATCCTTGCCTCCAAGGAACAGCCTGGTTTTACCCTCTCCAGGACGAATCTGTTTGTTCTCCTCGCAGTCCCTGGTATATATTCAGTACTCTTTCCCAGTACCACAGCTCAAAGGCATCAATCCTTCTATCATTCGAGCCCAGGTTCTGGCTGAGAATGCCAGTTGTCCTGATGGGCTAACTTGTGCCAGCCTTTGAACAACATTTGGCACATGGCCTGTGGGGGAACCCAGCACAGCTGTGTGATGTGGGGGACAACATCTCTGTGCCTGTTAGCTCTCTAAAACAGAGACGACAGTGCTTGCCTCATGGAAGTTATTGAGGGAGGACTAGATGATGAAAGATTATGACAGAAAGGGCTGCGAGGACTGTTGTTGTTGCTGGTTATGACTAACGGATGCCTCCTCCCAGCTCATGTCTTTGTCCTTTCACAGCGGTGGTGGCCAAGGTCTCGACTGGGTTAGAGAGAACTAGGAAGGGAGCCAGGCGCTGGCCGTGTGACCCAGAACAAGTCACCCCATCTCCCCGCTAACCTGATGACTAATGCGGCAACAATCACATGTCCTAATTTGCTACCTCACAGTGGTGGGGGAAGATCAAACAGAGAAATGAGTGACAAGGACTCTCTCCATAAATATTTATCAAACACCTACTCGTCCTGGGGCCTGGGGAAGACCAAGAAGAGGCCAAGACAACATACCCCCTGTCCTCCTGGTGTTCACGGTCCAGGCAGAAATGAAAAGCCTACAAAACCAGAACCAAAGCAAGCCCCTTGCCACTGAGTCCATTTCAACTCCTGATGACCCTGGAGGCCACAGCAGATCTGTCCCACAGGGTCTCGAAGACTGTGGGGCTCAGACTACTAGCTCAAGGAGCAGGTGGTGGGTTCAAGCCTGAGGTCCTTCAGTTAACAGCAGAGCACTTAACCTCTGTCCCACCAGGGCCTCTGCAGGCAGAGCTTCCAATGGGTTCACTCCAGTTCAACCTTCTGTTGAGACTTTACATTTCCACCCCAGATAGACTGAAGCAGAATCCATATTCTAGCGGGATTCTCAGGTGAGAATCAAAGATTCGCTTGGGAATCTGAGTGACCTGGGATCTTGTTAAGGCACAGAGTGACTGGAGGACTGAAGCAGAATGAACTGGTTCAAAGATATTCAAGTGTCCTAGAAAGGACTTATTCTCCTCCTGAAGGGGAATAGGTTTTGGTGGTTTAGTCTGTAGGGGGTTGTGCGCCTAGGCCAAACGCCACGCCTCTCTGGTAGTTCAGATTCATCCAACACTTTGCGGGAGAAAGGCAATCTCATTCTGTGCGATTTACATCTTGGAAACTCAAAGTTTGCTATTTTTTGAGGGTTTGTCTTTTTTTTTTAATTTTTGGAGTGAAGTGTGTGGTGGATGAGTCATTGTTATGAATGAATGCAGCAGTGTACCCTATAGTTATTGGTGTGCGCCATCAAGCTAGATCTGACTTACAGCTGACCCTCCAGCAAGTTGCCAGAGACGGTAAATCACACAGGAGGAGCCTGCCCACATCCTTCACCCACAGAGCAGCTGGTGGATTCAAACCCTTTACCTTTGGGTTGGCAGCCCAACTCCTTCCCACTAAGCCACCAGAGCTCCCTCTGGGGGGAGCATACAAATCTACTCCTCCTCTTTCTCCTTCCAACAATAGGAGGTGGTACCTTCCTTCTCACTCAGCACCTCTGAGTCGTCGAAGTTATAAAACAGGCTTGGAGTTGATGTCATCCGATGAGCTTCGCGTGAGTGAAGGCTTATGACGGACGGGGAGAGTTTGCATGGTGGCTGTAGTGATTGGTAATGACTAAGGGGCTGCCCCTGCCAGCTCCCAGGCTCAGTCCTTTCCCGGTGGTGGTGACCAAGGTCTGGAGCCGAATGGAGAGCTGGAGAGGGTCTCTGACGTCAGATTGCGTGAGCTCACATGTGACCGAGCCTGAGCTGGGCAGGCTACGCCCTCACCCCACGGTGATGACAGTCAATGGGGTGGCCTCGCCACCTCCCACGTCCTGTCGAGAGCAGGCAGAAGGATGCAGGTTGACATTACTCTTCAAACAGAGTGTTGACGGCAAGGAGTGGAGCGGTCTGCTTTCCCTTGCTACCTCAGGGCCTATTTCTGTTAAACACACATACATGACTAAGTGCCTCCAAAGCTTGAAAGGAACTAGTCGGAACAGTTAACAATGCTTTTATCTAGAGGGTGGGGTCCCGAGGAGATCCACTAATTACTTTTATGTATTATTTGGACTGCAGAGTCCTTTTGCAATCAAGGGGGGAGGTGTTTAATCAAGTGTAAGAAAACAAGGAAATTCATGACTGGATGAATGAATGAATGAACTCAGGCACGCACACACACCTGGAGGAGTGAGCGAGGCTCAGGTCAGGGGTGAGGTGCGGGGGGATCTCTCAGCAGACGCCTCGTGAATCACCTCTCTGCTTCCTCCCAGAGGTCCGAGTCAGGCCTGGCTGTCAGGGCTCCTGGCACCGCTGACCCACGGCAGCTTTCGCGAGCTGGACAATGAAGAGTTTCAGCCATGGGGCTGGGGGCTGTGACTCACACTCAGCTCAGGCCGGCAGGGCCCCCACACTCAGCCCCCTCGGCCCCACCATTCAACCTGGGCAGTGAGCTATGCGAATTCCGGGCACCCTTCTGATACTAGCTGGCTCACCAGGCCCCGGGGCCGACCCACTTGGCCCGGTGAGTAAGGAGGCCCCGGACAATCCCTCCTTTCATAAGCTCTTCTGCTGACTAATCCTCCCAGTCATGCTTGGCCCTTCTACCTTCTACCCCCAAACCAATCCCTGCCCTGAAGCTGGCCCTGTGGGATTTTGAGGGTGGCCACTGTCCTCCCTCCCCCTTTCTACTCACTTCCCCTCTGGGCTGCTATCGTGTCCTGTCCCTGCCCTCCTCCCACCTCCCTTGCTCCCACCGATCCCAAGTCCTCCCCTTTGGGCCTTGTCAGTCTGTCATTCATGTCATAACTACTTGATGTTGAGGGACTCCTGTCCTCTCACCTTGTCAACAGAGAGAAGGCCAGGCCCCCAAAGACAAGGCCTTCATGAAACCACCTTGGACTCGTCCTCAGCATGGGTACTGAGGCACATGGAACAGTGTGGTGCAGGGTCAGGCTATGGAGTCAGACTTGGGTTTGATTTGCCATGCACTTGCTGGGTGACCCCAGGCAGGTGTCTTAACCTCTCTGAATCTCAATATCTAAATCTAGGAAAAAAAGAGGAGGATGCTTCGTTGACACAGTCTATAAGGAATTGTACTGCTAACCCAAAGGCCTTGACTCTCTGATGGTTTAAATCCACCAGTGGCTCCAAGGGAGAAAAATGGGCAGTCTCCTCCTGTGCGATTTACAGCTTCTGAAAACCTACTGGGGGTCAGTCATGAGTTGGCTCTCATTTGACATTAAAGAGTTTTTAGTTGTTTATTCGGTTGGTGTGGGTTTTTTTAAGTGGCTAGTGAGGGGAGATGGAGTGAGATGATTTTGTCTAATACTATGACGGTACACATAGACACACGATGGTAAGAATTAGTCACCACCCACAGGATTATACAACACAGAGGGACCCCCACCCCGTGAACGATGGTATTGAGTTAACAACACTGTACTAACACTGGTCCATCAATTATAGCAGACATATCCCAGGCATGGAAGATTTAAACAGGAGACACGGGATGTGCAGGGGGTGAATATATGGGAACTCTCTGTACTTTGCGGAGTTCTTGGGGGCTGCACGCGGCTGATAGATTCAGTTGTGATGGAAAAGCTGGAGGTTCAAGTCCGGTCCAAGGCACTGTGGAAGAAAGGCTTGACAATTCCAGAAACTGAGCCGCTGGAACAGGGCAAGATTCCACTCTGACGTCTAAGGAGTGGGCACGGCTGGACACTGACTCAGTGGCAATTACTGTTTTATACGCTCTGTGTAATTTTTCTGTGAGTCTGAAACGGCTCTAAAATCAGTCTAATTTTCTTTTATTGAAATAAAACTTCTATTTTGTACTGTTTTATTTACAAAGTTCATATGCATTGTTTTCCACACTGGATCTTTCCCATTTCTTTAACCCATCCTTCCCTCCATCTGTCAAATTGTGCGACCCTGTGATTAACCCCACCCTCACCCACTGACCAGCCTCACCCCTCTGCTCCCCCAAAATCAGTCTAATTTTAAACCGAGCGCTCTGAAGGCCTAGTGGTAAGGAGTTGTGCTGCTGATCCAATGGCACCTGGTTCGAATCACCCAGCTGCTCTGCAGGAGAAAGGTGGGCACTCTCCTCCTATGCAATTGACAGTCTCTGAAAGCCCACTGGAGGGTCTGTGAGGAGTCGTTTCAGACTGATGGCATGTAACATAACAACAACAACAATGGTTCTGAAAAGGGAGGAGGGGTAAGAAGGAGTTAGGGCTACCGATACCTTCCTTATAGAACAGACAGGGCGCTGTCCCGAGCGCCTGGTGGGTAACAGACGTTTTCCGGGCTGGTTGCTCTCCTTCCCTCAAAGTGGAGTTCCTGGGTCATGCAAACAGTTAACAAACCTGCTAAGGCTGAAAGGTTGACAGTTCAAAGTCCTCACAGAGGAGCCTCAGAACAAAGGCCTGTTGATGGGCTCCTGAAAAACCAGCCCTAGAAAACTCTGTGGTACAAGATTCCACTGTGACATCGGGTCACCCTAACTCATACTTGACAACTGCTTGGTTCCCTTCAAGCACTTATTGCTGGCTCAGCCCGCTGGAGGGTGACAGTCCCAACAGACAGGCTCAAGAGATGGGCTGAGATGCTTTGGGGACATCTTGACTCTGTCCTCACCTTTATCCTGGCTAAGTGGGGGTGGGAGAAGGCTACACCTCAGCCCTTGTTGTGGTCAACATTCTCCTGGGGACAAGTGGCATCTTATTGTCAAGGCTGACAGAGGGTGGCTGTCCACACTCTGCTGATGTGACACCATGTGAGTGTGTGTGACAAAATACTACAAGGAAGAGCCTGTCAGGGAAACTTCGAGATGCCAGGAGGGGGGGGAAACTGCCTGTTGGGTTCTGGAATAGCATTTCCCTTCAGTGGGGTGGGGAGCAGCACGGAGAAGCAGGGAACATGGCCAGCGTCTGTCAATGGGAACAAGTGTTGAAATGGCTTGGCATATACCAGGAGATTCCTGGAAAATTGGGAAGGGCAATGACTGGGAGGTGAGAGTCTTGAGGCCAGTCTCAGTGGGCCCCCCACTATCCATGTGATCCAGGGTGCCATGGTTTCTTGGGGTGTCAGGTCCCTTATCTAAGTTGTTACTGTCACTTGGTGCCACCGAGCTGACGACGACTCATAGTTGTCCTGTGAACAAGAGACCTGACCCTTGCCCTGTCCGCACCATCCTCGTGGTCTCTGTCACACTCAAGCCCATTGTGACGGTCACTGTGTCTGTTTGTCTCTTTCGCTGACCCTGTCTTCCCCAGAATGATGTATCTCTTTCAGGACTGCTTCCTCCTGAAAATACGTCCAAAGTAAGTGAGACAAAATTTCACCACTCTTGCCTCTAAGGAGCACTCTCGTTGCTCATTCGTTTCCCTCCCTTCCTCCCTTCCTTCCTTCCTTCCTTCCTTCCTTCTTTCCTTCCTTCTTTCCTTCCTTTCCTGTCAAATCAGATCTGACTGGTACAGGAGATTGTCCCTCCTTCTCCAGCAGAGCAACTGGTGGATTTGAACCACACACCTCCGGGATTGCAGAGCAGCTTCTTGCCACTAGGCCACCAGACCTCGCCTGGTTGCAGTTTCTTCAAGACAAATTTGTCCTTTTGGCAGCCCGTGGGATATTGAATACTCCTTGCCAACATCGCAATTCAAAGGCATTGATTTTTCTTTGGACTTCTTTATTCTTTTAAAGTCCAACTTTCAGATGCATAGGAAGCAAATGGAAAAATATCCTAGCTTGGATCAGAGAGAGGCCTTTTCAAACCCTCTCAGCCCTCTAAAGATGCAAAGTAGAGATGCTGAGCTGGAACAGATGCGGCAGATAAAGCCAAGATAATCAGTCCAGTGGTTTCTGCGTCAGCACGGTCTTCGCTCAGATCAATAGGTAATCAAGGCAACATCTGTGGGCCTGAAATGAATTGATCAAACCGTTTTTACCCCCAACCCTTCTTCCTTCCTCAATGACACAGGGGCAAAGTGGACCTCCTGAACTCACTGGGCATTGAGCCTTTCTAAAATATGGTTTCTTTGGTCAGAACCCCACATCCTCTCAGCCGTCCACAGTCTGGGAATTCCCACTCCCCCCAAAGGAAGATTAACTGCGACTCCCCTCAGAACATGGCAACCAAACCAAAGGTTCTGGGCACATGTACTGCAGGGGTTCCCAAGTGGCCTTGGTATTATGAGATAACTCTTTTCGAGGGGTTCATTGGGGTGGGGATGACTTGGAGCATGAGATAACAGAGAGCAGGGAAGAGGAGGAGGAAAAGGTGGACAGAGACAATTTCCTCAGAATGGAAGTTTCTAGAATGTCGTCAGAATAGCAGATGCCTTCCAGCTGGAGGCGACAGATAGGCGAGAAAAGCATCTGGATGGGGATGAGGCCTCCAGCTTAGCAGACAGTAAGGTGACAAATTTAGGTAGCACATGGCTCTAAGAGTTGGGTATCAAAGCAAGACTAGATAATGAAATGTTCAGAGAGCTGGAGTCAGAAAATCAAAAGGCCCGAACTCACTCAGCATTTCTTAAGCTGAAGGAGCTGAAAAATTCAAACCATGGGTGGCAATACTTAAGGATACTTTGGGTAGAATGTTAAATGATCCAGGAAGTATCAAGAGAAGATGGAAGGAATACACAAAGTCACTGTATCAGAAGGAATTGGCTGACACAGAAGAATTTCATGAAATAACATATGAGCAAGAGCCTATGATGATGAACGAGGAAGTTCAAATTGCTGTGAAGGAATTGGCAAAAAACAAGGCTCCAGGAGTTGATGGCATACCAATTGACATATTTCAACAAACAGACACTGCCCTGGATGTGCTCACTAAGTTGTGCCAAGAAATCTGGAGGACAGCCAGCTGGCCGACTGACTGGAAAAGATAGATATTTGTTCCCATCCCA
>NW_006399901.1:783048-812013 GCF_000299155.1 Elephantulus edwardii | reverse complement strand
ACTTTGGGCATGTTGCAAGGAGGGACTGGTCCTTGGAGAGGGACATCATGTTTGGCAGAGTGGAGGGGTGGCAAAGGAGAGGAAGACCTTCGATGTGATGGATCGATTTTGTGACTGGAGCGGTGGGAATAAGTGCGTTTGAGATGGCTAGGCTGGCACAGGATAGAATGGTGTTTAGAGTTCTTATACACAGGGTCTCTATGAGTTGCAAGTGACTCGATGGCAAAGAACAACAACAACAACAACATGATAAAACATACACATTTCAAAGGACAACTGGTTCCTTTGCCATGAGACCAGAAGAGCTGAGTGCTGCCTGGTTACCAATACTGAATATGATCAAAAGGGGGGAAATGTGGAACAGAATTTCATATTCTTATTGAATCCCAGCTCTCTGGAGCAAGTTAGCCGGATGATCCTTACAATAATTGCTCTGAAGAGATAGTTAAACCTAAATATTTTAAACCTTAAACCTGAAATAGTCTTTAAAGCAAACAATATTGTTGCTGTTGTGCACCACTGAGTTGAAACTGACTCATAGCTCACCCTCAAGTGGGTTTTCATAGGCAACAAATTGCACGAGAAGAAACCAATTTGTCTGTCTTTCTCCTTCAGCTAGCGGATTTGAACCTCAAGTCTTTGGGTTGGCTGAGCAACTCCTTACCAATAAGCCACCAGAACAATCGTTTCATTAGTAACAAATTCCCAGAGTACCATATTCTTACACAAGTATCTGTATGAGATGAAATGAATAAAAACTGCAAAGGCCAGGTGAGATCGGGAGGGGGTCATAAATTTGTTCCATTGGTGATGGAATAATTTGGAAAAGGATAGTGAGAATGTTGTACAACTGGAGACTGTAATCAATATCAGTGAATGTTGTAACTTACTAGGTGCCATCGAGTCAGCTGTGCCTCAGAGCAGCCCTACAAACAACAGACGTGAACTGTGCCCTCTGCTGCCCCGTCTCACCAGCTCTGATACGCTGGAGCCCATTGTTACAGTCACCGTGTCGACCAAGCTTGCTGAGGACTTGCCTCTCTTTCTCTGACCCCGTCTTTCCCAGCATGATGTCTTTTTTCCAAGGACTGATCCCTCTTGACAACATGCCCAAAGTATGTGAGATGAGTTCCATCATCCTTGCCTCTAAGGAGCACTAGTTGTACTTTCTCCTTTTGATCTTTTTTTAAAAAAAGTGCATAAATCTATATATCTCATGATACTATTAACCATTTATAAATATAAAACTTCGAGGCAAGAATTTAATTCACCGTGTTGTGAAAATATCACCACTGTTTCCAAAGCATTTCATCTCTTCAGACAGAAACCCAGTACCTCTCAAATTCAGTACTTTCCATATCCACCCCACCCCCCTACCCCCAGCTCTTGGTAGCCACAGATCTACTTCAGTCTTTACCCATTTGCCCCTTTCAGATATTTCATATAAACAAACACAGAATCAAAAAGACACTCACTCTTGTCAAGTTGATCCTGCCTCAGAGTGACCAAACAGTACAGAGCAGAACTACCCCCTAGACTTTCCAGGGCTGCAAATCTTTAGGAGAGCAGCTAGTAGTTCGAACCACCGATCTTTTGGTTAGCAACACAACACTGTTCTTTTTCCTTTCACGTCTGACTTATTTCACCCAGCATAAAGTTTTCAAGGTTCCTTGATGCTGATAAGAATCTCTAGGGATGTAGTACATAGCGTATTGCCCTGCTAACATAAAGGCTGACAGTTCAAATCTACCAGCCACCCCATGAAAGAAAGATGGCCTTGGAAACCTAGTGGAGGGTTACGATGAGTTGGAATTGACTCATGGTAGGGAGCTGTGGTGGCCTAGTGGCAAAAGGCTGCACTGCAATCCCAAAGGTATGCAGTTCAAGGCCACCAGCTGCTGCATGGGAGAAGGATGGGCATTCTTCTCCTATGAGATTAACTGCCTCTGAAACCCTCCAGAGGGTGTGCTATGGGTCAGTTCTGACTCGATGGTACAAAACAACAATGGCAATGAGTTTTGAGACATGTCAGAGCATAAGTCAGACTTTTCTTACTCTTCATGGCTGAGTAATATTCTATTTTATAAATGTACCTCCTGTTGTTCATCTAGTCATCCTGATGGACACGTGGGTTCTTTCTGGTTTGGGTACTGTTAGTGCTGCTATGAATACTGGGAGCAGTGTTCTGCTTAATGACCTTCTTTCAAGTCTTTTAAATATATGCTTAAGAGTGGAATTTATGGATAATATGATAATTCCATGTTTAACCTTCTGGGGAACCCCCAAACTGAGGGTTTCCTTTCAGATTAACCCGCCCCCTGCATTCCTCTTCGAGTCCTGGTTTGTTTCCTTTGGAGCCCTGATCACAAGCTGTAATGACATGTTTACTTGTTTATTATCTGGGGCCCTTTCTAGAAGGAAAGTCTGCAAGGGCGGAGACTTCTTACTGTCTTGTTGACCACTCTGAACTGATGCTCCCACAGAGCCCCAAAGGAGAAGGTACCGGAAAGTCCTTGTGGAATGTGGAAAGGAGTCTGAGCAAGAGGGTGACAAAATCAATGTGACATGTCGCAATGCTGGAGTCCAAGGCTGAGTCACAGCCAGGCAGAGAGGTCGAGCATTCCTCCTCTCAAGGGCCTGGGACGTTTTCCCACCTTGCTTCCTAATCAGTGGCTTCTTGCCCTTCCGCGAGGTTGGGCGCTGGGCCCTCAGACCTGGAAGGCAGACGTGCGTGGGATGAATGTGAAACTGTGCTGGTGGCCTCACTACAAGAATCGGTCTTTGTCCTCATTGTTACAGGCACCTGTCCTTCCAAACCTTGACAAATATTGTGTCATTTACCTTGCCAACTGTCCTGGGCTGGCAGTGGCGGCTGGCAGGCACACAGGGCACATTCCTGGCATTCCTGCCTCCTGACAGCTCCTGGTACCGAGGCTTCTAGAGTCTGGGATGCCTGAAAGTTCCAAGTGACTCATCTTCAGGGGGAGGATGACCTGCACGCAAGACCAGCAGGTGTGGAGTCTCCTGGGTCTCTGCTTCCATGCCCGGTTCTTAGTGCAGAGCGACTGGGATGGAGGGGACAATGGCCAGGTCATGGAGATAGAGGGTTTCATTTCAGTTGAAAAATTGCTTCAGTGTCACTTTACATGCCAGGAGGAGTGACTGATGAGGGCTCATTGGGAGCCCTGGTGTCTGAATTGGGTTCTGGCTCCAGCATTATCACCTTTGTCCACGTGATGAATGTGTTTGGCTGCTGAGAGGCTGAGGGGCAGAGGTCATCCAGAGGTACCTTGGAAGAAAGGCCTGGCAATCTAAGAGATTATTCCTTGGAAATCCTGCAGAGCAGTTTTCCTCTGGCACAAATGGAATGGCTGACTGGTCCCCTCGTGAAGTCTCTCTGGATCTCCTGTCCTCGTGCACAGAGTGTGACTATGGTTACTATTTTACTGGGCGCTGGCGGGAACAGAGTATCACGGGTAGGACTCCAAGCCTGGTGCCTGTTGCATGGGAGCTGCTTCACCGTGGCGGCTTGGGCTAGATGCCACCCCTGAGACAATGACAGGAAACTGTCTTGTAGGTGGGCAGGACTAAGGCTTCAGAAGGGCATGGTGGGATGTTCTGAGTACAGTGACCCTCTCAATGGATTGGGCAGGCCAAACATTCCAGGAGTCCAGAACACCATCTTGGGGTGAGACTAAACCAAACGATGGGAGCTTCCTTAGTCCTTCCCGGAGCTCCAGCCTCCAGACTGAGGAGAACCAGATGCCTGCCAAATTCTTCTCGCCTCTCCCTGGAGGCTCTTCTGATGCCAGAATTAATAAAAAAGGGAAATAGTTCTTCCGTCATCGGGCCTGTGTTACAAAGCCTGCTGGCACGGCCCCACCTTCCAGCTGTCCTTCTGGGGGTGTCCCTAAAAGTTTTCCTCATCCTCAGAGCCCCCAGCTGTCTCCCTGAGCCGACGGAAATGGGGAAATCCGAGAATGAGCACTGGCTGCTGGGTGCAACATGACCGTGGGCCAGTCACTGGCCGCCTTCGATTCCTCTCACTTTCCCATCTTCTGACCGGAGGAGGCAGCTTCCAGCCATGCAGTCCCGGGAGAGTCTGGTTCTGGGTGTGTGGGAGAGCCAGTTAGCCAATCCTTGTCCACCTTCAGAAAGATAGCACAGGCTAGGCCTCCTGGGGCTCTGGGTTCAAATCCCCCTGAGGCATCTAGAGTCTAGGATAACTAAAATTTCCAATCCCTTGCTGGCTCCCTCTGTCAAATCTTCTCCAATCAGGACCAATCTATAAAATGGGCATCAAATTGGCCACCTCCTGAATGGTTTATATTTTATTACTGTAAAAAAACACCCACAACACATAAAGTATTTCCATTTCAACCATTTCCACATGTTCATCATTTCATCCTGTTGTCTAATAATCATCACCCTTTCAATCCCCAAATTCTCCCATTCTCTTTGACAGAAGCCCAGGGTCCCCTAAGCAATGTGTCCCCCCTTTCCCTTCCTCGGCAACCAACAGTAAACTTTCTCTCTATTGCTGTTGTTGTTGTGGGTACTGTGGAGTCGAAACCAACCCAGGGCTGGTCCTCCAGTGGGTTTTCACAGGTAGTTAATTGCACAGGAGGAGACTGCCCATCCTTTTCCTGCGGAGAAGCTGGTGGCCCCGAACCCTGTGCCTTTGCGATTGCAGTGCACCTTCTTACCACTAGGCCACCGGAGCTCTTGGTCTCTATACCTGCTTATTCTAAATATTTTGGGTAAGTGGAACCTCACTGATTTCACCGAGCGTCATGTTTTCAAGGCTCTTCCAAGCTGTAGCATGTATCAAGACTCTGTTTTAACTTTAAATATTTTTATTTCATTGTTGTTATTGAGAACACACCCAGTGAAGTGCACACCAATTCCACCATCACTCCTGGTACGATCTATTAACACTGACCACCTTCTTTGAGTTGTGAGACCATTCTTGCCCTCCTTTTCTGAGCTGTTCTCCTCCCATTAACATAAATTCACTGCCCCTTAACACACCCATTTCATCTTTTGAGTTGCTTTTGTCGCTTTGATCTCTTATTTTTTTTAAACTTCCAAACCAAAACTCAAACTCGTTGCCACGAATGGAGTCAGAACCAATTCATAACTGACCCTCTGGTGCGTTTCCGAGGTTGTAAACAGCTATGGAGTCGGTGGCCCAGCTTTCTCCCTTGGTGCTGCTGGTAGAGTAGAGCTAACAGAGTGGTGTGGCCTTACAGATGGTTCTTAAAAGAAGACCCAGCTAAGGGCAGGCCATTTACGCCAGTTAAGTTGGATTGTTGTTTGAAGGACTTCATGTTCTCGATGTTGTTTCTGGTTATGTGCCATCAAGTTGGAACCGACTCATGGCTGACCCTCTAACAGGTTTTCAGAGGCAGTAAATTGCCCAGGAGGAGACTGCCCATCTTTCTGCTGCACAGCAGTGGGGAGAATTGAACCTCAAGCCTTTGTGTTGGCAGAGCAACTTATCACTAGGCCATTTCATTGTAGGCATGTAACACATTTGTGGTTAGGGGTGTCATAGACAATAAGATTGCACAGGATAGAGCAGGGTTTAGGGCGGTTGTACACAGGGTCGCTATAAGTTGCAGGTGACTCAACGGCACATAACAACAACAACACCTCCACCATCACATTTTATTAGCCATTCATCTGTTGCTGGACACTGGGGCTGTTTAGTGGCAAGAGGCTGTGCTGCAATCCTGAAGACATGCAGTTCGAAGCCACCAGCTACTCTGTGGGAGGATGGGCAATCGCCTCTGTATGATTTACTACCTCTGAAAACCCACTGGAGGGTCAGCTATAGGTTGGCTCCAACTCAATGGTACGCAACACCACCCAGATCTCTCTGGATACTGCTACAATGAACACTAGCTCTCAGGCTGAGCTGTTTTTTAAGGGTTAAAACAGAAAGTGGACACACAGCTCCACAAGTCTTCAATATTCTCAATTCTATTTGAATCATTTCCCCTGAAAGATGGATTAATTAATCGTCGCCAAACCTCCTCCTAACAGCAAGAGACAGCCAGACTCAGTGGCTGCTGGGAAGAGACTCGGACAGCTCTGGGCCCCAGCCCAAGGCCACTTCAGGAGGAAGTGTGATCACTCCAGGGAAAAGTCCCACGGTGAGGGCTCCAGCTCCCTCGGGCGACTCTCAGGGCGTGCGCCAGCAGAGGCGTTGGCACCGCTGTTTTCCTTCATGCCACGAGTCCCTGTCCAGACGTTTGGGCAGTGGCTGTGGAACTCATCCACTTATGTCTCTTTGGTCCTCTTCTCCCCGTAGCTTCTCTTTATTCTGCTTTTCCCCAACTGGCTGTCGTGGCTTAAGAGTTGGATAGCCCACGTCTTTCCCATCACCTTGCAAAGCACCCAGCTGCAGCAACTTTCTCAGAAGATCTCTGAAAAGGCCTCGGCCAGCCAAGCTTTTACAAGGAAAGCACTCAGGAAAGCCGGTCACCTTATAAAAGGCTTCTTTTTACAGCAACAACATGAACTGTCTCTGGTATTTCACACTTGCATTTCTTGAGTCTTGCTCTCTGTGTGCCTAGCGCCCTGGCAAATGGAGGCCTGGGGCATTCTGATGACAGAAAATAGTCAAGCGGAATAAGAGGGAGGCTGATGTCACATGTAGAAAGTTGGCAAAGTTATCTCAGTCCTCCCAACTCCTCGAAGTAGGTGTTATTATTTCCCTTTTTGGGATGAGACACTTAAGGCTTTGAGAAGTTAGGCAACATGACTGAGGTCACCCAGCTAATGAGGGGACCTCAAGAGTCCAATCCCAAAGCCCCTGCTCTCTCTATGACAAGTGGGTGCCAGAGCACTTGCCCCCCACCCGGGGTCGGTGCAGGGTTCAAGGTCCGGGGCTTTGCTGTCCGCAGTTTACCAGCCTGGGTCCTGGTCCCTGAGACACAAACTGAAACCTAGTCTGGAAGGGAAGTCACTGGTCCATGTGGAGAAGGCTGAATTAACTATGGGAGAAGCACCAGCACAAAAGGGAGATGTGTGCACGAGGATGGGTTGGCATCCATGTGTCAGGGTGTGTGAGTGTATGCTTGTGTGTAAGGAACTGTGGGCTGTGAGAATGCTTAGGTGTTTATGTGTGTGAGGATGTGTGCATATGAGTAAACACGCTCACACTGTGTGTGTGTGAGGATGGGTTTGGGAGGGTGAATATATACACACTTGGACTTATGTGCATAGCGTGCATACATGTGTGAAGGGGTGTGTATGGGCATGTGTCTAAGCATGCTTATATACTTGTGAATATATGGACTTGTGCAAGGGTGAGCACTCGTATATCTATGTAAGATGTGTATGCGCATATGTGTGTTTACAAGTGTGCATATGTGTGCATACGTGTGCTGATATGTGTGTGTGGTGTTGTTGTGGATGTCGAGTCAGAACCAATTCATAGCTGACCCTCCAGTGGGTTTTCAGAGGCTGTTTAATCACACAAGAGGAGATTGCTCATCTTTCTCCAGCAGAGCAGCTGGTGGATTTGAACCAGGTGCCTTTGTATTGGCAGCACAACTCCTTACCACTAAGCCAGGAGAGCACAGGCCTGTGTGAGGCCAAGTGTTTGTGTGTGAAACAGTGTGTGTGTGTGTGTGAGGGGGGGGACGGAGAGGGAGGGAGAGAGGGAGAGAGAGGGGAGAGAGGGAGAGAAGGGGAGAGAGAGAGAATGAATATGAATATGTAGGGAAATGGGAAGATGTTGGGTGTAATTACCAGCACTGTTGACAGATCTTTTAAAAACTGTAGTTCTCTTCTGGAGTCAAAGGGTAACACTTGAGCAAGGGATGACGGTGTCATTTCTTTTTTCTGGAGGAACAGACCTGCTCGCTCCTGGGCCATCACAGACCCAAGTTTACCTTGGCTGGGCGTGGACGCAGCAGCCAGACCAGACTGGGCCAACGTGGCCCCCTCCACCTCAGGGAGTGGCTCTCTCTATCTCAGGGCAGATTAACTTCCCTGGCAGCCGCTCTGTTTGGGCTTCTCAAGGAAGAGCAGCTGCTGAGAGGAGCAGAGGCCTCTCCCATCCACTGCTGGGCCCTTTGCTGCTGAAAACACTGTGTGTCGAGCTCCCAGCTCTGCTTTCCCTGGCTGGGTGTCCGGGGCAGAAGGGGAAGCACCGTAGGCCTGGGTGGTGTTCTCAGCAGGGTCTCTGGGTGGGATGGCTTCCCTGCCTGGGTGGCTCAGGCCTGAGCTGCCTTTGTGTCTGGGCTGTGTTTGGTGGTTGAATGTTTGCTACTCGAAGTCAGGCAACCCCCAGATGCTGTGATGGGAAGGTTGAGAGCCGAGTCTCAGACTTGGGAAGAGAAGAGCTTTTCCCTGAGGGTTAGTGTTGCGGAAGGGCGGAGGGAGCCTAACCTTCTGGGTGTGCTTCCTGCCAAGGAACTCTGCTCTGTGTTCATTTACATCTGCTTTTTAAAAATGAGTATTCATCTCTCTCTTTTACACGCACACACACATACACCCGCTCCATTACAAGTGGGCTCTCAATTACTAGAAAAGCCATACACAACCCCTCAGCTCTGAGAGAACACAGAAGACATCTGGTCAACTTCCTTCTCCATGTAGAATCAAGCTCTTTGATACTATCTTGAACAGTGTCCCCCTCTCCTACCTGCCTGGACTCCTTCCAGGCTTACTGGACTATCATATCAGCCTCCTGAGGGTCTGACTTGCTGTTGTCCCAGCATCTGGCAGGCGTCTCTGCCTGGTATGTAATGGCTCCATGACCCATTTTTCAAGTGAGTGGAGGAGGTCGTAACCAGCTACTGGCTGTAAAGCAAAGGTCCTTTGGACCTGTGAGTCAAAATGATATTGGACCAGAATCAACCTCCTTCTAAATGCCATCCCTGCTTGGATGGCTTCCTTTTAACCCCTACAAACACGCTCCTCCAAAGGCTGCCTGCATTCAAGTTGGACATAGTTTTTCTGGCCACTCCTTAGATGTCATGGATGCAACATTCTTATTAAGAGATCGCTTTCATCTGAACCCAAACCTGTTTTCTAGGCACTTCTTGACATATGGTTTCTGAGCTAGACCCCACATTCTATGTGCAGCCTGGTCAGAGATAAGGACCACCACTCCTCGGACTTGCAAGTTATTGTCAGATTGTAGTTGTGTACTAAACACATCCAAAAGGGTCGGCTAAAGGCACCTGGAATGAATTTAAAAAAAACATTTTTAAATGACTGGATGCAAAATAAACATGCCAAGATCAAAGATGTTCTTTTGTACCAGAAAGCAACAGGAAACCATAATAGAGACATACAATCCACAGTAGTAATAGAAGCTAGCTGTTCACCACGTAGCAATGAACTTGTGGGGTGGGGTCCTGATAAAAAAAAAAAGACACTATTTCATTGGGAAATTAAAAAAAAAAGATTTGAACAAAATAGGTATTACAAAGTATTAAGATGGCATTGATATAATTTTGTTATCCCCAGATGAGTTTATGGGCTCATTTTACAATTAATCAAAACTCCCAACAGGATTCACATATTGTTTTTTTAAAAAAAGATCCCCCCAAAAGGAGTATTTTTCAAAAGAAGAGTGAGGTGAGGGTGGGAGAAGCCTGCACTATCAGTTGCCAGAACAGACTATTTTCTAAAAATTTAAAAAAAAAAAAATATTTGTGTAACACAAATATACCTTGAATCAACAGATGACTGATCGAACGTGCTGCTTCCAGAGTAAACCTTATCGTGTGAAAATCTAGGCAAGACGAAGTTTAAAGAACACAGAATGGCCAAGTGAGAATTTGAGACACTTGGGCACCTACATGGAATTTACAATATCCTTTCTCATTATTTAGAATCTAAGTTATGAGTCCAAATTCATGGCTGTTGAATCAGTATGCTGTTCAGTCAATGTCTATCAAGAGTGGCCCTCCAAGAGTCCGGAATGAGGGTTGCAGAGTGGAGTATAGTTGGGGTGGGGGTGGGGATGTGCGGGGGCGTCTGGGTGGGGATTGTGTACAAACGAAGGAGTTTTGTCTTTTGCTTTTCAAGGAGAGGAGCGAAATAGGGAAGGAGGTGGTTGGGGAGAAAAGTGCCACAATGAAGGAATGGAATTCCAAAATCTCTGTAGATGTTCATTGAAATTAATATTAATAATAATAATAATTTTTTTTAAAAAGAGTGGCCCTCCATTGGGTCTCTGAGGCTGTAAATTGCAATGGGGAGAGAGAGACTGCCCATTTTTCTCCAGCAGAGCTGCTGGTGGATCTGAACTAGGAAGTGCTGGGTTGGCAATTCAACTCACTGCACATTATGCTACCAGATTATAAAGGAAAACCTCTATATCCCATCATTCATGACAGCGCTATAACACTAGCTGGAAGAGTGGAACAGCTTAAATGCTCACTAACAGATGAACAGGGAGCTCTGGTGGCCTAGAGCTTAAGAGTTGTGTTGTCAAACCTGAGGCAGGCGTATGAACCCACCGGCTCATTCAGGGAAGAAAGACCGGCAATCTCCACTTGTGCAATTTGCCGCCTCTGAAATCTCTGGAGGGTTATGTATGACTTGGCTGCTACTTGATGGTAACGAGGTGAGTTTTTGAACAGATGGAAGCGTAAACAAGATGCAGTACATACACACAGTGGAAGTGACACCTGCCACGTCATGGAGGACCTTTGTAAACAACATGTTTTTGTTGTTGTTGATAGGTGTTGTTGAGTCGAGTTGAGTCCAACTCATAGTGACCCTATGAACAAAACACCTGAACCAAGTCCTGTCCTGTGCCATCCTCACACTTCCTGACACACAAGAGCCCATTGCAGCAGTCGCCGTGTCAGTCCACCTGGTTGAGGGTCTTCCTCGCCACCCTTCCCAACATCATGTCCCTCTCCAAGGAACAGCATCTCCTAGCAACATGTCCAAAGTATGTGAGGCGAAGTCTCATCATTCTTGTCTCCAAAGAGCACTCCAGCTGCACCCTCTCCAAGACATATCTATTCGTTTTCTTGGCCGTCCATTGGATGTTAAGTGCTCTTCTCCAATACCACAGCTCAAAGGCATCAATTCCTTTTCTGTCATCCTTATTCATTGTCTAGATCTCGGATGCAGACTATGTCCTGAATCAGATGCACCTTAGCCCTCAAACTGGCATCTCTACTCCTCAATAATTTGGAAAGGTCCCTAACTGCAGATTTTCCTATTGCAATGCGTTTCCTTATTTCCTGACTGCTGGCATCAAGGGTGTTAATTGTGGATCCCAGCAAGACGAAGCTGTTGACAGTTTCAATCTCCTCTCCATCCACCATGACACTGCCTATTGGTCCAGTGGTAAGAATCTTTGTTTTCTTGATATTGAGACATAATCCATACTGAAGGCTGTTGCAAACAACATACTGAGATATAAAACCAAAGTGAGATCAGTATTATATTGGTTTTGTTCTGGGCCTTCAAGTCAGAACAACTTCATGGCTGACTGACTCTCCAGCAGGCTTCAGAGGATGTAAATTACACAGGTGGAGATTGTCCACGTGTTTCCTGACGAGCAGCTGTTGGATTCGCACTCCATGCCTTTGGGTTCAATTCCTTAGTGGAAGTATAACTCCTTCCCACTAGGCTATCAGGCAAGTGCACAGGGCCCTTAGCTTATTAAAAGGTACAGAAGGGTGGGGTAGGAAGAAGCAGAAAAGGAGTATTCAATTCTTGGGAACACTGACCTTCTGCTAAGCGTGATGGGAAATGTAGGAATAGATAAAGATGAGGATTGAACCACAGAAACACGTTACTGAATTGTAAAAAAGAATACAGAAAGGGCTAATGCATGTTATGTATATTTATCACCTTAATAGTAATTTTGAAAAGTTATGAAGGAACACAAAAGCCCACAGAAGAAACTAATCTATAGCTGGACTTTGAACTGGCTCATTCTGGTTTGACTCCTATTTCTGGCCCAGATATACAGAATCAGAAACTATAAAGGACTGAATTGTATCTCTCTCTAAACTCTGCTCTGTCCTGTGCCAATCGCACCATCTCTGACACTCCCATCCCAATTACCCCAGTCACCAAATCAATCCACCTCACAGACAGCCTTCCTCTCCTGCACTGTCCCTCCACTCTACCAAGCATGATGTCCCTCTCCAAGGACCGGTCTCTTCTCACAACACATCCAAGGTATGTTAGACGGAGCCTCAGAATCCTTGCCTCCAAGGAGCTACCCGGTTTAACCCTTTCCAGGATGAATCTGTTTGTTTTTCTCTCAATACTCTTCTCCAGCACCACAGCTCAAAGGCATAAATTCTCCTTCTATCCTCCTTGGTCATTGTCAAACTCTCTGATGCATAACAAGTTATTACAAAGACTCCGGTCTGTATCAGACACACCTTAGTCTTCAGGGAGACACCATTGCTCTTCAGTACTTTGGAGAGGTCCCTAACAGCAGACTTTCCCATGGCAATACGCCTTGTAATTTCCTGGCTACTGGTGCCAAGAGTGTTGACTGTGGAGCCAAGCAAACTAAAGCTTTGAACAATCTCCATCTCTTCATCATCCATCCTGATGCTGCCAATTGGCCCAGTGGTGAGAATCTTTGTCTTCTTTATATTGAGCCTCGATCCATATTGAAGGCTGCAGTCCTTGACCCTCTGCAGCAAGCGCTTCAGGTCCTCCTCAGTTTCAGCAAGTAGGGTTGTGTCATCTGCATAACGCAGATTGTTGATAGATCTTGCACCAATCCTGATGCCACATTTCTCCTCATAGAGCCCAGTCTCCCGGCTAATCTGTTCTGCATACAGGTTGAAAAGGTATGGAGATAGGACACATCTCAAACAGTGCACCTTTTGGTTAGCAGCACAATTCCTTACCATTAAGCTACTAAGGGTCCTTGATTTTACACCATAGAGATTTACATCCCTGCATTAACATCATAGAGGTTAGAACTAGATACAGAATCATTCCATTATACTGTACATTATGATGACATATTCTGGGGAGATGCAAGTCAATCCATGATAATATCTATATGAGTTAAAACCAAAACTAATCAACAATTATTCAAAAGCAAAGACGAGGAGATAAAGGGGAAGAGAAACCGGAGAGCACTGGAAGTGGACCAATCGGAAGGACTGAGAGGATGTTAACACACTGTGGAAAACATAAACACTTTGTAATGAAATGATCAAATGGGAAACTGACTTACAGTAAAACATTTCTTAGAAAACACGATTAAATAAGCAAACAACAAAGAGGGTTTTTGGTGTTTAACCCTATGAACTAAAGGACATTCTCTGCAGAAAGGGAGCCCTCGTGTCCTATTTCTGCGGTGACGCCGAGGTTGTTCCTAAAGGACGTTGCACATCCACTCATCTGCCCAACTTGACTGGTTCACTGCTGTGATCTCCATGAGGGGTTTTGTAATCACTAGGCATCTTTTTCCTTGACCCAGTTGTTTGCATTTACACAATCAAATGAGATTGGGGAAGCACCCTAACGCTGCACACTTCATATTCAGTGCCATGCGAACCTCAGAGACGAGTCAAGCCTGAAGATTCCCACATCACATACCTTTGCTCAGGATGGTTTTTGAATGAACCTTCTTGAAGCTGGATGGAGGCTCACAAGGCGGGGAGGGGGTCAGCCCAACTATCATTTGCCAGTTCAAACACTGCATAAGAAGGACCCCATTATTTACAAATACAAGCTATTTATTAGTGAAGACAAAGAAATAATTATTATATTCAGCCTTTTTGGCTGTGGTACTATCTAGATTGGAGGATCTTTCAATCCTCTCCAAACATCCAGACTTTGTTTTCTGAGACAGCCAAGCTACAGTATTGAATATCCCACAGACTGCAAAAGAACAAACAAGTCAGTCTTGCAATCATCGAGGCAAGGATAGTGAAACGCTGCTTCATCTCATGCAGTACGGGCACATTGTCAAAAGGGACCAGGCCTTGAAAAAGTGCATGATGCTGGGAAAAGTGAAGGGTCAGATAAAGAGAGGAAGACCTTCACCAAGATAGACCAGCGTGGTGACTGTCACGCGTGGTGACTGTCACACACGGTGACTGTAACAATGTGCTGGAGCACATCAGGGACGGCGAGGATGGCGTGGGATAGGACAAGTCATGGGCGACTTGGTGGCACCCAGCAACAACAACGTAAGACTGGGGGGCGGTCGTGATAGATTGACTCCAACTCACGGTAAACTTGTGTTACCTCGTCTCATTAACCAATGAATTGTTTCCCACGCCCGCCTTATCCTCACAACTGCTGGCAGGTTCAAGTCCATTGTTGCAGCAATTGCACCTCCATGTCCTTGCTCATCAAATATATCCTCTCATCAAGTATGTCTTCCTCCTCTTACGGACCTCACTTGATAATGGATCCAAAGTAAGCAAGTCTGACAAAATCTTGTTAGGATCTAGAGGGTTTTCACTGGCTAATTTTTGGAAATAGGTTGCCAGGCCTTTCTTCTGAGTCTGTCTTACACTGGGAGCTCCACTGAAACATGGCCACTGTGAGCCACCCTGCTGACATCTGAAATGCTGATTTCTTGGCTTCCAGCATGACAGCAGCACACACAAGTTACCAAAGTACAGCAGGTGGATAGCAGCTAGGGGGTGGGAGGTGGCGCATTGGGGGAGCTTCAATTCCTGCTCAGACGGGGACGGCCTGAGGGCATGGTTTCAGCCTCCAGTTTGTAAAATGAGAAGAACATTGTCAGCTACTCACATATAACGCTAAGAACAATTGAAAGCTTGGTCTGCTTTCTCTCCTCTGTGGCCAGGCCTCACGCGGCTCAGTTTCTCTCTCATTTTATCCTTCGCCTCCCCTTTCCACGTCCATTTAACTAAGCCAAAGAGTGGGTGTCTAGAGTCCAGTGCTTGAAGAAAGCCATTACAAAGACAATGGGAGATGCCAGAGCCAAACAGGAGGAGGCCAGTCCCCAGACTCGGAAAGGGCTGAGGCCAGGGTTCAGGAATTGGGAACACGGAGAGGAGAAGCATGTCAGGGTCCGAGGAACGGGGATGGTGTGTGTGGAAGGATTTAGCAAAAGGGGCTCAATGTTTTGGAATGTGGATGCCTGATCTAGTTCACAGGACGTCCATTACAGCCACTTATACTGCTAGGTGACAGTGTTTTTATATACCGTCAAGTAGGAACCAACCCATGGCTGAGCCTCTGGCGGGTTTTCAGAGGCAGTTAATCACAAGGGAGGAGTTTGTCTTTGCCCAGCCTTCTCCCACAAAGCAGCTAGTGGATTTGAACTGTGTGCCTTCGGGATTGCAGCACAACTTCTTGCCACTTGGCCACCAGAGCTCCCACTAATGCAGTGACTCTATTGTTGTTTTTGTGTACTGAGGAGTTGGAACTGACCCCTAGCTGACTATCTGATGGGTTTTCAGAGGCACTTAAATGCACAGGAGGAAACTGCCCATCTTTCTCCTACAGAGCAGCAGGTGGCCTTGAATTTGTGCACCTTTGGGATTGTAGTGCAACTTCTTGCCCCTGGGCCACTGGAGCGCCCTGAAGTGACATTAGTCAGCTGCAATTCATAGTGACTCAATGTTCAAGGCAAAACTCTGTGCCACCTTCACAGTCTCTGCCCCTCTGTTGTGGTCACCATGGTGATCTATCTCATTGAGGGTCTTCCTCTCCCTTCCATAACCTCGACATTCCCACGCATGATATTCTTTTCCAGGGACTGGCTCCTCCCAGGAACGTCCAAAGTATGTGAGACAGAATCTCACCACAGAACCAACCTAAGGAGCCTCAGAGACGTGTATGTCCAAGACCCCAACAAAGCCGATTGTCATCGAGTCAATTTGGACTCACAATGACTCAACAGGGCTGTATGTTGTTGTTGTTGTTATGTCCCAATGAGTAGGAATCAACAGCAGGTTTTCAGAGGCTATAAATCGCACACGAGGAGACTGTCTATCTTTCTCTCATGGAGCAGCTGGTAGATTTGAACCACATACCTTTGGATTAGCAGTGCAGCTCCTTACCCCTAAACCACAGGAGCTCCCAATAGGGCTGACTAGAACTGCCCTATTCAGCTAATGCTGGTGCTCAGAGGGCGAACCCAGGCACCATCTGCTGCTGCTGTGGCTCTCCCGTGATGCTCATGTAAAATCAAGCCTGAGAACTGCTGGCCAGGAGTGAGAAGGAGCCTTCTTGCCTGTACTTGACCAAGTGCAATTGAAAAGATACACACAAATTGCACAATATATATACACGTGTACACGTGCATACAGATACGCATACACGTGCATACAGATACGCATACACGCATATATTTACACGTATATTTCCAGTTACTGTTGAATCTATGGTGATTCAATGCACATCAGAGTCAATCTGCGCTCCATAAAGTTTCCAGTAGCTGATTTTCTGATGGAATTTATCAGTTCTTTTCCTTTTTCTCTTTTCCTTGAGTTTCTTCTTGGTATATTTGAACCTCCAACCTTTCAGTTAATGGCTAAATATGTTAACTGCTTATACCCCCTCCATGGACTCTGTACATGTATATACCTAAGTAAATAAAAGTCAAATATAAAATTGATGCACGTGTAAAATTTATTATAAACACAAAAAACAGCAATTTGATAGTAATTTTAAAGCAAAAGTATCTTTACATACATGCTGGCAGGCATCACCTGAGCCTTGGAAACATGCTGATGATGGAATCTGTGTACCAGACAACAGCTATGGCACCTTAACCTCCACCTAGTGCTCTGATGGCCTAGGAAGAGCTGTGCTGTCAACCCAAAGGCATGGGGTTTGAGTCTACAACCTGCCCCACAGGAGAAAGCTGGGCAATCTCCTCCCATGCGATGCCCTGCCTCTAAAAACTCACTGCAGAGTCAGCTGTGAGTCAGTTTCAACTTGGCAGTACATAACAACAACTACCATCTCTCGGTGCTTTGATTGTTTTTTTTTTTATTTTAAAAAATCATTATTGATTTTCTGTGTAGATGTATAGGGAAAAAGAGATACAATATCAAACTAGGGCCTCTTCCAAAAAACGAAGAAGGAAGCTCCTCCCCTCCCAAAACTGAAGCCAAAGCAAAGGTGTTAAAGGCCAAGAAGGCATCCTGAGGGTCAGCCACAGCCACAAAAAAGGAAGATCCACACGTCACCCACTGCTGAGACTCTGAAGGCAGCCCATGGGAGAGCGCCTCCAGGAGAAACAAGCTTGACCACCGTGCCATCATCAAGTTCCCCTGGCCACTGAGTCAGCCATGAAGAAGACAGATGATAACAACACGCTTGTGTTCACTGTAGGTGTCAAAGTCAACAAGCACCAGATCCAACAAGCTGTAAAGCAGCTCTATGACTATGACATTGACGTGGCCAAGGTCAACACCTTGATTGGGCCTGAAGGAGAGAAGGCCTATGTTTGACTTGCTCCTGACTGTGACGCTTCGGATGTTGCCAAAATTGGGATCATTACTGCTTCAGGGTCCCTAAGTGGGTAGATTTGTGAACTGTTCTCTCTCTGGGAAGTCTCTTCATCCAGTCTCTTGACTGGAAGCAACAACAAGAGCCTGAGAGACCCTTCTCATGCCTTTTAGAGTTTTGTCAAAGAGCTATTATCAGACCCCCTGACTTACGGTGACGATCAACAATGGAATCAGGCTGCTCTGGCCCACAGCGCTTTCACCAGCTGACTTTTGGATGCTGACTGCCAGGCCTTTCTTTCTAGTCCATTTAGTCTGGAAGCTCCACCGAAGAAGTCTGTCCAGCTTCGCAGCAACACCCAAGATGGGCAGGGACTGTGTTGAGGTGTATTGAGTAGTTATCGAACCCTGCACCTTCTGAAAGGAAGGTAAGAATTCTATCAGTGAACTGCCATGGTTCCCATTGTCAAGAGAAAGAGAGAGAGAAAGGATTGATATTGGGGAGGAGAAGCCCACAGGACTTTTTGTAGCTGTTTTAATCCTTCTCAGGGAAGTATTACTTGCTCAGATTGATGAAGGTCATGGTTCTGAATCAGGCAATCTTGCGGATGCTGGTTAGTCTGACACATTTTTTCACTTCAAGTCTGAGCTTGATGCTCCAAGAGCAAGCTGATCACCATGTGATGTAACATAAGAAAGAATATCTGAAAGTTTGGGGATGGTTTGTGTATAAGTGTGCAATAAATAAATGTAGGTCTAGATTAGAATGAAGAAATGGAAAAGAAGAAATCCAGCCCTTTCCAGAAAACCCAAGCCTGCCCTGTCCTGGAAGGCCCTTAACCCACGGCCCAGCATCGTCTCCAGGGAGAAGCCTGAGGGGAAAAGCCTTTTAGAAGGAAGTCAGCCCGCCCTTGTGCTCGCGTGAAACAAGCTCTGAGGCAACTTCAGCGAGCCAGACAGGGGACCGGCCAGACTGAGGACAGTAGGTAAACCCCTGCACAAAGCCTCCGAGATGCTGAGGGGGTGGGGGAGCGCGTCCACAGTTACACGGAGAGCCAACTTCCTGTCCTCGTAGACAATGAGCCACTGAGAAGCAGGCTGAGTAAAGGTCCTCTGATGCAAGGAGAGGTGAGCAAGTTCACATCAGGCTGTTGTTAGCGGATTTGTGCGTGGCCTAGCTGGGGCCTGAGGTGCACACGGAGGCCAAAAACAATAGCCCTCAACCCCACATGCACAGAAAGCGCATTCCGGCCGGCCGACTCTCCTTCTGAGAGGACTGCAGACTTTTCACAAACAAAGTGACTTCAAAGGAAGGCTTGCATCACTGGCCCCCGCCCCACCCCTGACACTTCCCCTTCAACACAGATCTGGCCCCTCTGTTGTTGAGTTTACTTTAGGAGGTTCTCACACACATTGAGAAGCAATTATCTGAGCATGCAAGCCAACAGGAAAGTCATTGTAACTGAATACTTCCTTTGTCAGGCGTTGATGCGGCTGCCGAGGTGGGAGGCGGACAACTCAGCACCCAGGGCACTCCCCCTTCTCCTTGAATTCCCCGGGGATGGGGAGCCGGGGAATTTTCTTACATCACTTGACGTGCATGCTTTCACTCACAAATTCACAAACTCCTGAGTCATGACTTGAAGCCCATCGCCTCTGGCCTTTGGCTGAAACCAGAGGTTACGGATTTTGAAATGCGACTCCCGTGGTTGACTCTCGGCCAAGCATCAGAGGAAACGTGTACCATTCGAGACGTCCCTCTTCAAGCTGAAGCACCTCTTAAATGAAGGGATTACGTGAGGAGAGTGGCCCTGCCTGCAGTGGCTTAGTAAGGCGATGCCATGCTAGTGAACAATATTTGACGTTGGGCGAGTTTACGAAAAGGGCAGTCGCTCTGTTTGTTTAAATCAAGATTAAGTGAAAGGAAAAGTTTTTCTTTCCCATCCCAAGACAAATGGGAAACACATGTTTTCCCTTTTGACTGTAGTACAAGGCGCAAACAGCTCTCCCTGCCCCCACACCCTCAGCAGAGCGGTTTGCAAGGATTTGCTGAACATTTCCTCTCTTTAGGAGCCAAAGGCAACATGTCTTGATATTTCCAGACAGTGGGGTTAATGGTAATGGCCCGGTCAGTTCCAGGTATTGCTAAGTCCACCGTGAGGGTGGGCAGGTAGGTGTTGTGAGGGGTGGGTGTTCCACTCTTTTACAGGCAGGTCAGATGACAAGCTGTGGGGGTGCTATGTGCTGTTGTGTAGAAGTGAACTCATTGCTACCCCTCTAGTGAGTTTTCAGAAGCTGTAAATCGCATGAGAGGAGAGTGTCTTTCTCCTGTGGAGCAGTGGGTGGATTCGAACCACCTGCCTTTGGTCTGGCAACTCTTTACCAGTAGTAGGCAAAGTGCAAGGAATCCTGGGAACTGGATTCAAGTCTTGGATCAATCAGCCTCTACCTATGTGATCTCGCTCAGTCTGTTTGCTCATCTGTAAAATGAACTCGCTTACATTTTAAACGTCGCTGGGGTGATATCCAGTTCTGTGATAGGATGTCTGCTCCAGGGTGGTCTTTTTAGGTCAAAATTTTGGTCTGTCAGAGACTTCCTGGAGTTAAGATGAGCTGGCTTCAGTCTGTTCCACTTTTCCACATCCCCTGTCTAAAGTCCTAGAATCTCCACACTGAAGCCAATCAGCGGCTCACAGCTCCTCAGGTCTCCTAGTCTCTCAGCTTTAACATAGCGGAAGAGCGTGAGGTGGGGGGTGGGAGTATACCTCTGATACTTAAAGCAGTCTGGTCTTTCTTCTAGAAAAACAGCTGCTGTCCGGCTGATTGATTTCAACTCGTGACGATCCCGTGTATAGCAGAGTGGACCCACTGCACAGGGTTTCAGGGCTGCAACCTTTCGGAAGCAGATCCTAGGCTTGACTTCTGAGGCGTCATTAGCGGGGCTTGTACCACACCAGCCACTAATTTTCACTAATCCACGAGCTCCTTCCCTCTCCTCTTCACTCCAAATTATAAGAAACGTCTTTCCTCTAGTGAAACTGGCCCACAAATGCTAAGCATCCACACGTCTAGTGGAACTACCTACCCCAGTGAATTCCACACCAGTGAGGGTTAATTCCTCTTCCTCATTGTGAAGCCTGCCAGCATGTTACGCCCTTAACAAGCCTCTTTTACCAGACTCAACACTTCTAGTGTCTTTAGCGGATTTTCATTGACCTGATTTTCAGATTCTCAAATGTCCCTGTCACAAAACTCGAGATATTTTGAACTATCCGTTCTCTTAAACAAAGGCCTCTGAATGAAGTGGACACTGATTGGTGGAACAAGGTTCCCTTTTGATTGTTATGTTGTTGCTGTTATGTGCCATCGAGTTGTAACTGACTCAGAGCTGACCCTTTATCAAGTTTTCAGAGGCCATAAATAGTTCCAGAGGAGACTGACCATCTTTCTCCCACGGAGCAGCTGGTGGATTTGAACTGTCTGCCTCTGGGTTGGCAGCGCCGCTCCTTATCAACAGGTCACTAGTGCTCGTTGTTACGTTAGATAATTCAGAGGTGAAAGAGCATACTAGCTGAAAACTCAGTTGCTGACGGGATGATTCTGACTCACGCCCGTCCCGTGTGGGTCAGAGGAGAACCGTGCTCCTCTGCATTTTAATGACTGGATCTTAGAAAGTAGATCCTCAGGCAATTTTAAGAGGATCCTCCACCTATATTCAAACTTCCACTCTCTCTGTTACCATTTTTTCATACTCTTTTTCTTCGAGTTGGATGGATTCATAGCTGACCGCTCAGTGGGTTTTAAGGCTGCAAATCTCATGGGAGGAAGTTGCCCAGCTTTCTCTCTTGGTGCCACTGATGGATTTGAACTCTCTGCCTTTGGGTTGGTTGTACAGCTCCTTAGCACTAAGCCACCAAGTTCCCTCAGTTAACAGTGGAGCCTCTCAATGGTTCACAGCAACCCGGGCCTCCGGAAAGACTCTCTCGCAAGTAAGTGAGGTGAATGATCCACTTGAAGCAAGTGACTTTGCTTTCCAGTCATTTAAGGATCTAGGATCCTTCCAGCTGGGGGCTCCCCCACTCCACATGTGTTCCGGTCTAAGCTGAATTGCTGCCATGCCCCAAAATAGCTTTTTTAAAAAAGGAAAGAGGGTGGGGAGGTGTGCCCATTTCTAAAGGGCCCAGCTTTCAATTCAGATCACTTGTCAGCATCTCACTAGTAAAAACTCTGAGGAAGCTACGTTGGCACAGTCCACAGGGAGTGGTGCTGCTAACCCAAAGGCTACACTTTTCTGGAAGTTCAAATCCACCGGCAGCTCCATAGGCAAAGATGGGCAATCTCTTCTATGTGATTTATAGCCTCAGAACCCCAACAGCTGTGAATCAGTTCGGAGTCAAGGTCAATGAGGGGAATAAGAACCCAGTCCCTTAGCCACACCCAGCTGCCAGGATGCTGAGAAACGTACTACAGCTGGCTACCCTGAGTTGAGAACCTCTACTACCAAGCTCTGGCGGCTCAGCAGTAAGGAATGGTACTCCCAACCCAAAGGCATCCACCAGCCACTCTGCAGGAGAAAGATGGTCAATCTCCTCCCAAGTGATTTACAGCCTCTGAACAGCTGATGGAGGCTCAGCCACAATTCTGTTCTGACGGGATGGCATTGAGTTGATTCATTTAGAACAGGAGCAAAGGTTGAACAAGGCTTACTGCTCTTCTTTTCACTTGCGGGATACATCCGACTCTGATCAGGCTGCAGACCAGCACAAGTCACTGTTGGTTTGGAACTTCCTGCCCTCTGAGCTTGAATGGTCCTTTCTCAGAGAGCTCTGCCTGACCATCCCATGAAAGTGAGTCTTCCTCTCTCTCCTTCTAACCTTGTTTGGTGATTTTACATGTTTGCTTCTCTTTCTACTAAACACAGGCTATGTGAGCTCGGGGACTATGTGCGTGTCTTGTCCTCCACGGTGTCTGTTTGCCCACACCATACCTGACACTGGTCGGGGGGTTGAATATAGGATATGTCAGCTCTGACTCACGGTGATATTACATACAACAGAACAAAACAGTGCCCTGCCCTGTGCCACATTCATGATCGCTGATATACTCAAGTCCATTGTCACATCCACTGTGTATTTTGAGTGTCTTTCAACATAGAAGCTCATTTTCCAGCATGATTCTGGATGATGCTTCATTGTAATTCATAGGCTTTTTCACTGGTTATTTTAAAGATCATTAAATGTCCAACCACAATCGAATGGCTTGAGAAATTATGTTACATTCATACAATGGAATACTATGCAATACGGGAGAGCAACGATTCTGTAAATTATCACCTAACTTGGGAGGGACTAGAGAGCATTATGTTAAGTGAACTAACTCAGTCCCACAAGGACAAATATTGTATATAAAACCATTATTGTAGAATGAGTATGAGCATCCAAAAGGTAGGGGAGGGTGGAAGCAGCAGGAGGAGGATGTGGGGGGGCACGGAGGTATTAATCATGGGTTACACAATTTGATAGGTGAGGGGGTGGTGAGGAAAATTGGAAGAATCTGATCTGGAAAACAATGTATTCAAATTTTATAAATAACCTAGTATAATAATAAAAAATTTTAAAAAAACTATCATTAAGCCTATCTTCCTAGTCTGTTTTAGTGTTTTTTTCCACTGAAACCTGTTCACCATGAACAGCCCTGCTAGTATTTTATTTTATTTTCCCGCTAGTATTTTAAATGTCAGTGGTAAAGCTGTTTCTCAAGCAGTTGTGTTTTGAGCCTAGCTATCATATTTTGCATTTACACCGATTATGTTTTAGCTAGTCGCTTTTGTCCATCGTCCCAGTCCTTCCACTTTCATATTTATTACTCCAGACTCTGTGTGTGTTTCCTCACGTCGTCAGTAAACATCGGCGAAGTTGGAGAAAAGACACGAGTCACACGTAGAGCCCTGTGGGAGTACCAGACCGATCCTCTGTCCTGCCATCAATCTGCCAGCATCTCTCTTTGAGGATAAAGATGTAAATGTTGCAAACTGTCCTGCTCCTACTGAGAATATCACAGAGTCTCCATCAGGTACCCTGCTATCAGATGCACAACAGTCTCTACTGTATTCCTGTACAGCATCATAGAGGTGTTAGGTTAGAAAAGACCCAGTTCCAGCCAATCACAAGCATCTCCTTGACAACATCCTAAAGTTTACCAGCTCAGAAACCTTATAAAAAAGAGAAAAAAAAAACAAAGCAGGAAATGACTCGCTCTTAGTGAGCCCATGATTGATTCCTAATGTTCATTGTTCTCTCTTGAGTGTTTACAAATCTTTAATCCATAATTTGTTCTAAACTTTTTAAAAACCTACACTCTTCTCCTTTTTGGAAACTGCCAGGTGGATCCATTCTTTTCCCCAAATGTCCCCTGCCATTCTTGGGCTTCTGAGCAGTCAACCTTCTGTCCCTGCTGAGATGAAATGTTCTTCCTGTCCTATTCTGAATATACGAAGCCCGGCCTTCCCTCAAGATCCTGACCTAATTTCTCATGAAGATTCCCTCTGTGAAGTTTCCAGAGTGCAAACAGTTAATGTGCTTGGCTGCTAAAAGAAAGGTTTGAGTCTATGCACAGGCACTTGGAAGAAAGGCCTGGTGCTCAACTTTCAATAAGCAACAGGAAACTTCGTGGAGGACAATTCAGCTAACACTGAAGGGATTTATTCGCTTACTAGCTTGTTCTCTATGAAGATTTCCTCCACCGTAATTTTTCTCTGTCCTGCGCCCTGAATGTGTTCATTAATCCCGCCTCTCTTTGGACTGCTGTCGGTGGTGGCTCAATGGTAAAATTCTCACCTCTCATGTGGGAGATCCAAGTTCAAATCCTGGCCAATGATCCAAATATATAATCACCACCGCCCATTTGTCAGTGGATGCTGTGTGTCTTGATGTTTATCAGGTTTCAGTGGGGCTTCCAGACTAAAACAGACTAGGAAAAAAAGGTTTGACCATCTACTGCCAAGAAGCAGCTGCTGAAAACCTTACAGATCCACTATCTGATCTGCAGCTCATCCTGGGCACGGGACAGAGACAGGCAGTGTTTTGTCCCACTGGGTAGGGGAGGCTGCAATGAGGGAGGGGCCAACTCAATGAACAATGTAAGAATCAAACCTCAGCTTATACTAAAGTGCAGCTACCTCTGCCCCTCCTCCTTCAGACCGAGTGCATTGCTCCCCCTTCTTCCCCTTCCTTCTGCCTGCGTGGCTACTTTATCTTATGTTGTTGTTGTTGTTGTTATGTGCCATCCAGTCGCTTGCGACTCATAGCGACCCTATGTACAACAGCCCTAAACTCCGCTCTGTCCTGTGCCAATTGCACTGTCTCTGACACTCCCATCCCAATTATCCCAGTCACTGAATCAATCCACCTCATAGAGGGCCTTCCTCTCCTGCGCTGTCCCTCCACCCTCCCAAGCATGATGTCCCTCTCCAAGGACCGGTCCCTCCTCACAACATGTCCAAAGTATGTTAGACGGAGCCTCAGAATCCTTGCCTCCAAGGAGCCACCTGGTTTAACCCTTTCCAGGACAAATCTGTTTGTTTTCCTAGCAGTCCATGGTATTCTCAATACTCTTCTCCAGCACCACAGCTCAAAGGCATCAATTCTCCTTCTATCCTCCTTGGTCATTGTTCAACTCTCTGATGCATAACAAGTGATTGCGAAGACCATGGCCTGTATCAGATGCACCTTAGTCTCCAGAGAGACACCATTGCTCTTCAGTACTTTAGAGAGGTCCCTAAGAGCAGACTTTCCCATGGCAATGCACCTTTTAATGTCCTGGCTGCTTTATCTTATATAGAGGCAAAATGTTTTGGTTTGTCTTTTTTTCGTAAAGGCATAGAAAAACTTCCCCGCATTCCTTGTCACTGCCACCCAGGACTGACATCTGAAGGACAGGCTCCACCAGGGTCTTGGACAGATCCTCGTAAGTCCTGTTGATTGATCTCACCGCTGAAATCACTAAAACTATACCCAGGGACAGGCGGTGTGTTCTTCCTCTGTGCTCTGAAATGCAAGTCTTGTGTCTTATTTAAAAATAAAGGAACTACTGTAAGTTCTAAAGAAGCTGTAGAATTACTGTCTTTATTTTGCTTTGCTTTTACATGGCAACCCATCTGTTTACAATAACATCCTGGGAAAGCAGGTGGGCAGGCCAATGATTATTCTAAATGATAACATTTATAACATCCTGAAGACTCTAAGAGCAGAGGACCTGGATACAAATTCAGAGGCACAAGAGGAATATTTTCAGACGTAGTGATCTATCTTTCAGAGGCGTAGTGAGATCGACAACAGATTTCAAGCAGGGCTTCTTCAGTGATCTTTGAAGATCAGAAATAATCTTCTTATAACTCTTGAGGAATGAATCAACCCTCCCAAGTGAAGTCCACTTGTATTTGCTATCAACCTCTGGCCGAGCTCACAGACTACATCGTACATACACTAGTGTGAAAACAGTTAATGTGCTTGGCTGGCTGCTAACTGAAAGGCTGGCAGTTCAAGTCCACGAGGCGCCTAGTGATCTAGTTCTGAACAATCAGCCACTGAAAACGCTGTGAAGCAGTTCTACTCCGACATACTGTCAGGCCACCATGAACTGGAATCTTGATCAAATCCAATTCCTCGGAAATTCAAATGAAAACCTTGTCCCCTGGAAGGGGAAGGGGACTCTGAAGAGGAGTGATGCTCCAGCTGCCAGTACGCCCCGGTGAGGTCACTGAGGGATGCGTGCTTCCTTCCTGGGAGACCTCCAAATAGGATCATTCCAGCTCAAGCCTCCTTTTGAGAATTCCTTTCCAGCCTGGCGGCTTGAATCCACCAGCAGCTTCCCAGAGAAAGATGGCCCTCCCGTGCGATTACTGCCTCTGAAAACCCACTGGAGGATCATACTTGATGATGTGTTGGTTCATACTTGATGGTGCAGAGAGAGAGAGAAAATGAATGACTCAAAGGGTTGGAAGGAGCAAAATGCAAAATATCGTCTTTGTTGGGTGCTGTAGAGTTGATCTTGACCTTCAGAATCCCCACCTGAGAGAAGTTCCCCATGGGGTTTCCTACACTCTAATCTTTACTGAGGGAGCTCTGGGGGCCTAGTGGCAAGAAGCTGCACTGCAGTCCCAGTGGCACCTGGTTTGAGGCCACCAGCTGCTCTGTGGGAGACAGATGGGTAATCTCCCGCGCAATTAACTGCCTCTGAAAACCCACTGGAGGGTCAGCTATGGGTCGTTTCCGACTATACAGCACACAACGACAACCACCACCTCAGATATACGAATCCAAATTTACTTTTTAGCAAGATCCTCAGGTGATTCTTGGGCTTTCACAACGTTCTTATTACATTATAGATTCTGACTCGGTGGCTCTGCTTTTGAAGCCCTGCTTCCTGGCCTCCCAGGGACACTTTCTTTTCTACTGTCATGCTGATGACTCTATTAGCGAAATGTTTCCTTATAAAAAGCCTCTCTGTTGCTTGCTTCAGTGGATACTGGATTAGTATGCGGAACCACCACTGCCCTGCCTCTCTCCGTTTCCCAGAGGGCTGTGGGGCTGTTTCTTCATGAGTAACATCCCCCACGTGTTCTAAGAACTACCCAGAACTTAAGACCCAAACTGTTCCAAAGCAGAGCAAGGCAGCTCATTGCGCTGTCCTCCTCCCGACCTGGCACCCACTTTCTGTCCCGTGTTTTTGTTCTTTGCATTTAACTATGACCCTCTGGACTTTTTTTTTTTTTAATAGTTTCACAGGTTCGTCCTAGAGAGGATGAGACCAGGCTGCTCCTTGGATACAAGGATTCTGAAGCTTCGTCTGACATACTTTGGACATGTTGCAAGGAGGGACCAGTCCTTGAAGAGGAACGTCATGCTTGGGAGGGTGGAGGGACAGCACAGGAGAGGAAGATCCTTGTTGAGATGGATTGATTCAGTGACTGGGGTGATGGCAGTAGGTGTGTCAGAGGCAATAAGATTGGCACAGGATAGAGCAGGATTTAGGGCTGTTGTACGTAGGGTCGCTATGAGTCACAGGTGACTTGACGACACATAACAACAACAACAACAACAATTTTATAATGTTGTTGTTTGTTTGTTTGTTTGTTTTGACTAGAGATACAATTGGAGTTCCCAGCTATCACCTTGGAGTTACAAGATATGAGCCTCCAGTTGGCTTTTCCATTTGACAGCTGGCTTGTCGGATCTATGTGGTAGGATCCTCAGAGATCAGGAGGATGCCTGCATTTGATGATGTCTTACTATCTTCAAGTGCGTTCCTCTAGATTTCCTGAAAATTGGAAGAATATAGGTTTTGCTCCCGGAAGGGAGCACATGGACATTTTCCCGGTCACGCTTTTTCTGCACTTGCACACCCTGCCACCTGGACTGTTCTCGAAGTTTCTGTGAAGCCTCCGCTTTGCCTTTCTTCATTTCTTTGTGCTCTTCCGTCGCTGTCAGTTGAACTGCGAGGGGAATGGCTCCGTGTTAGGACACAGTTACAGTGTCATTGTCTCGGCAGGTGCTGGACGGAGACGTGGACAGGTGCTGACGGAGCCCGGTGCCAAAGGCCGTGCTCTAGGGGTGAATGCAGAACAAAGTGGGGGGAGAGGCGAAAGCAATGATGTGGATGGAAGCAGCTGGGTGAGTCTTAATGTGCAGAAGCCACATCCACGAATACAGCTAAGAGGTTACCCTTCTCCCCATTTGCTGTTGTTAGGAGCCATGGAGAGGCCCCCAACAATGTTCCTCTACTCTCTCAATGAGACAGCTTGGCACAGTGACTGTCACAATGAACCTGACTCACAGAGACCATGAGGATGGTGCCGGGTCGGATTTGTTGTTCATGGCATTGCTAGGAGTCAGAGCTGACGGACGGCAATGAAACAGCGACAGTGGCCCCCAACCACGGTGACAAAACCTTGTAATGAACTAAAATACTGCCCAGCCCTGGGTCATCCCCAGGACCGGCTGTGGAGCAGACTGCTGTGAGCCATGGTATTTTTCCTGGACTGATTTGTCAGATAGCCAGGTCTTTCTTCCTAATCTCTCTTGGTTTGGGAGAGCCACTGAAGCCCATTCAGTGTCAAAGCAAAGTGCAAGCCTCCAGTGAAGGATGATGGGTAGTTACGCATGAGATGCACAGACTAGGAATCCAACCTGGGCCTCCCATATGGAAGGTGAGAATCCTTCCATTGAGCCACCTCTGGCCCCATCGACAACTTTCCAGATGAAATCTGCTTGAAGCAAAGAGCAAAAATTGACTCCTGGGTTTCTACAAGACAGAAGCTGATAGCATTGGGTTACTGACACTTTCGGGAGGGTTAAGAATCAATGGATGACATCCAAGTAGATATATGCATACCCATGTTTATCGCGGCTTTGTTTACAATAGCAAGGAGTTGGAAACAACCTAAATGCCCATCAACAAATGAATGGGTAGAGAAGCTGTGGTATATTCACACAATGGAATACTATGCTGCATTGAAAAACAAGGAACTCATGCAATATTATTCAAAATGGGTGACCCTGGA
>NW_006399901.1:724693-782537 GCF_000299155.1 Elephantulus edwardii | reverse complement strand
GCAGCATTTCCATTCCTGTGGGGCTGGAGGGGCGCTGGCATCAGGCTGAGTAGGGTGGCTTGCACGGGAAGCAGATTCCATAAGGACTCCAGCTCTGGGAGCAGATAGATCCTCTTGTTCTGGATTTAGTCCAAGGCTGATTTGCTTTTTATTTTCCATTCTGGCAGAGGATTTTACACAGAATTTTGGATGTCTCTTCTGCCAAGCAGCAGACAGGCCATTTCTGCAAATGGGCACCAACAAGCCTAGCAGGTGTGCACTGTGTCCTCTCGTCATCAGTGTGATTGATTCAAAGATTTCTGATTCTCAAACATGATTTCCAGACCCTGAGTTTATCACCACCCTGTCTGTAACTGATAGGAATATGCTCCACCCACAGCAAAGATGCCTCAGACCACCTTCTCTGCTGTTGGTAAGAGACTACATCATCCCCAGCTGCCCACCTCTATGCCTTTATGCTGTTTGAAATCCTTTATCCTACTTTTATGAATAGTCAACACAAGTTGAGTTTTCTTACTTTCTTGTTCTGGTTACTGGAACCTGTGACTTCTTTTCCTTTTCGGTTTGGATGTGACCAGATCTGGTCTTGTTCTAACGAACTCATTACCAATGTAAGTTGGCTTCATCTCACAGATTCTCTTGGATGCTGCCAGGGTCAGGGTGGGGCTGAATGTCGGCCTGGTGCAAGCCCGCAGACAACATACTACCTGTTGAGGGGAGGAGACGAGGGTGGGCAGTGAGAGTGAGTTCTAGGCATGGGAAGATGGGAGGAAGGACAGAGGAAAGAATCTGACCCAACTTGGGGAAACTTTGAAGGAATCTAAAGAATGAAGGGGAGTTCGAACAGCCCTGGGAGGGAAGAATACAGGAGGAAAAAGCTAGAGTGTGTCAGCACTAGACGTAGAAGAGACACTGCTACATGTCTTTACATAAGCAAAGGCCTTGTGAGTTGCACCGAGGAGCCCAGTCTAGACCCTGAGGCACTGGGGAGCCATGGAAGGTTCTAGGCCAGGGATGACCTTGCTCATATGGACACTCCAGTCACGGTGGAGATGTATGGAGATGACCAGGCAGGGAGATGGGTCAAGAGGCTGTTAGAATGATCTGGGAGACAGGCGAGTACCCTGAAATCTGCTTTAGGAAAGAAAGAAGGGTTTGAGGGGGGAGAAGGACTTCAGCCAATATCTAGAACATTCCAAATGATCTCACTTGAGGAGCCTCAGGAAGCTATGTGAAGAATTGTTGGGCTGCAAATGTCCAACCACAATCGAATGGATTGAGAAATCATGGTACATTCACATTCACACAATGGAATACTATGCAGCACGCAGGAGCAATGATTTTGTAAATCACTAGCTAACTTGGAAGGGACTGGAGAGCATTATGCTGAGTGAATGGACTCGGTCTCATAAGGACAAATGCTGTATAAAACCATTATTGTAGAATGTGTATGAGGATCCAAGAAGAGGAAGGGTGGGAGCAGAGGGCTGGGGATGGGCGGGGGTGGGTGTGGGTAAAGGAAATAGGAAAGATCCCGTGTGAAAAACAATGTCTGCGAACTGTAAGTAAACGAATTGTAAATAAATTAGTATAAAACAAAAAATTCATTTACAAAATAAAGAATTGTTGGTCTTATTTCACATGTGTGGCCAAAGGGCTGAATTAATCATTCAGGCTCACAGAGCCAATGTACGGCACCAAGGGGCCAAGAAGACTGGAACATATATGCGGGTGCCAGCCCTTAGTTCCTCAGTTCAGTCTGCTCCCTTAGTAGGTCTCGGGTGGAGTGGGGTGGATGGATGACATGGACGGTAAATGAGTTCAGATGAGAAAAGCTCAAGGTTCAAGGTGTGAGGACCACCCCGTGGAGCAGACTGTTGGAGTTCTGGGCAATGGGAAGTGGGGTTCTCGAACGCAGCACAGAGGACAACAGGGGTTTTCAAAGGGCAAGAAGGACACCAAGGAGTCTCTGGGTGGTGCAAGTGCAAAGGCTCGATAGAGGTTTGAGTTTCACCCAGATTGCATCTCAGAAGAAAGGACTGGTGATCCACTCCTGAAATGCCCCTGAAATGCCTATGGCCCACACTCTGCGCTGCTAAACACGGGGCTGCCTTGAGTCAGAATCTAGTTATCCAAAACGGATGTTTTTAAAGGGACGCCAAAACCAAACATTGACCATCAAACTGATTTCATCAAACTGACGAGGCGGGGTAATTTAGTGGTGGGGTTCTTGATGTCTAATCAGGATAAGTGGGTACAAGCCAATCAGTACACCTCAGCTGTAACCACCACTCATGTCAGGGCTCCACGTTGTTCTGATGCTAGTAGCGTTTCAGCAGAGCTTCCAGACGGCGACAGAGGAGGAAGAAAGGCTTGGCGCTTTGCTTGTGGGAACCAGTGAACAGATCACAACAGGCCCATCTGCCACTGATCGTGGGGAGGACATAGGACCTGACAATGTCTTTCATGACTCGGGCTGACTCAGCAGCGGTGAACAACAATATGGCTTGGTAAAAGAGTGCCTTTGACAGCAGTGTAAAATACCACCTCAGCCGTGACCAAGGAAGGATATGTGACACTAAGAGTGAGGAAAGCGAAGCTGTAAGCACGCCTCCGAGGGCCAGGGATAATGGCTGTTGCTGTTATCGTTAAGTGCTGCCGAGCCACCTGTGAACAACAGCTCTAAACCCTGCCCTATCCTGAGCCAAGCTCACTGTCTCTGACACACCTACCCCCATGGCCCCAGTTACCGTGTCACTTCATCTCATCCTGGGTCTTCCTTTCTTGTGCTGTCCCTCCACCCTTCCAAGCATGATGTCCTCCTCCAAGGACTGGTCCCTCCTGGCAGTATGCCCAAAGCATGTAAGACAGAGTTTCAAAATCCTAGCCTCCAAAAAGCACCCTGGTTTCACCCTCTTAGGACAAAACCTTTTTGTTCTCTTGGGATAATAGTAGCAAATAATGTCTTTCACAAGGTAAGTCTATAACATGCTGGGCTGCTGACCAAGAGGTTGGCAGATTGAATCCACTAGCTGTTCTGCCAAAAAAACGATGAGGCAGCCTGTGCCTAGAATGATTTGTTGTTGTTGACCGCTGTCGAGTCGAGCAAGACTCATAGCGACCCAATTAACAAAAGGCCTGAAGCCTTTCTATAATGATCGTCATTTATCAAAGTTCATAGAGTTTCCAGAAGCATATTGTTTAGGAAGTGGATGTCACTCTTGCCTCCTGCAAGTCTGAATTCAAGGCACAAGCTCTAGGGGAAGGCTTGTGTGCACCTGCTCTCTGTGCTGCTCTGGGGGAAGGTCCCTGCCTTGGTCCATGCACTTGGGCACCTAGTCCAAGGGCATCTTTCATCCCCCTTCTTCGCTTCCTTATTTACTATCTGATCTCTCTTCTATCTCAAAAGAAACAACAAACGATCAAGAGCCAATGGTAATGAATGAAGAAGTTCAAGCAGCACTGAAAGCACTGACAAAAAAAGAAGGCCTTAGGATTCGATGGGATACTAATTGACATATTTCAACTAACAGATGCAGCCCTGGACGTGCCTTGAAAACCTGCTGGATGGTCACCATGAGTCTAAACAACTCAACAACAGTGGGTTAAGGAAACATTTTGTAAAAGCGAGTTCTATGGTAGCCATGAGTTGTTCATTGACTTAACCTTCATCTGTGCAGAAGAGTTGGGAATTGGGTCCTTTGCACTCACTTCTCCCATGGCCTCAACCCCTTCTGCGTGGGGTCTTCTTCTGAATCTGCACATAAAGGTGATTCTCAGCAGCTAGGAGGCTGCTGGCCCAAGGAATCCATTAGCTCCCTGGCCCACTGAGTGGTTTGTTATGCTCTGGGGACAAAAGAAAAAGACTCAGAAAGAAAGAAATAGAGCTAGGTACCAAAATAATTTCAACAGAAAGGGACTTGACTTTAGCTTTGAAGACAGTTCTCATTTTATTAATTTGGCCACCTGGTATTTGCATCTTAAATGTCAAATGGTTTCTGCATGCATTGGGTACAAGAGGACTTGAGCCAGGGACTGTGAGTAAAAGTGCTTTTAAAGACAAAACACACAGTGGGATGTGGGACTCAACAGAGTCAGTCTTGATTTCCAAAACAAAAGTCAAGTTAGACCTAGCCTTTGAGATGCACTTGAATTTCTGGTAGCACAACTCAAGTTGGGACATTGGACAGGAACTTGAAAGAGCACTCAGTTGCATGCGAGCTCCGCAAAGTGTTTATTTATGTGCATACGAAAGTAATTCCCAGCGAGGGCCCTTTGCAGATGTTGGCCCTTGGCGCTCCTCTCCACTTCCTCACCTGGAAACGGGCAAACCAGGTCAGGGGCAGGGTGGGGATGGAGGCCTCTGTACTTCTGCTGACTCGGTGGTTCTTTCTGCGGAGAAGGGTGTCATGCCTTGACTTTCACTTTCAAACATCATTTTCTGCTTCTGCCTCTTTCACTGGAACTAGATGTTCTACGAACAAGGAGGACAAGAAGAGCAACTGTCTTTTCAGATGAATTTCTTTGTGCTCCTGAGAGTCTCTGAAACTCAGTGGACACATAACTACTGTTTGTGTCTCTGGATGTCAACTGGGTGGCATGTGACTTGGCCATTGGTGTCTTGGCTGCTGAGATCCCTCTCTTATGTCTTGACATGGAGAACAATGTCAAGAAAGCAGTCATGCCAGGGAGCAGTTCGAGGCCATGCTATGTATCAAGGACTCCAGGCTTCCTGTTGAAAGCTTCCATTTCTCTTTGCACCAAAATTCACCACTGCTACAGCCCCCCTGAAGGCTTGAACAATATAATGTGGACATAGCACGAGACATTTTGAAAAGTCATGCTATAGTATAGCCTACAATACTTTCTCCCTCTTCCCCCTCCCCCTCAGATTGTTTAAAATACCATATTTAGTTCATTTTCAAAATGCCCTTTAGTTTGGGGAAATAAGGCATCTGCTGAATAATACAGATTACATCTCAACATCAAGAAAACAAAAATTCTCACCATTGGGCCAAAAGAAAATGTCATGAGAATCTATGTCAATGATTTCATTTTATTTGGATCCACGATCAACATCCAGCAGTCAGAAGACCAGGAGATTTTGCACTGGCAAAATCAGCTGTCAGGGACCACTCCAAAGTTCTGAGGAGCAATGATGTCAGTTTGAAGATTAAGGTGTTCCCAGTTCAGGCTATGGCCCTTTTAATCACTTGTTATACATCGGAGAACTGGGCATAAATAAGGATGACAGAAGGAGAACCTATGTGTTTGAACTGTGGTGTTGGAGAAGAGTATTGAATGTCCCATGGACAGCCAAAAGAACAGATGATACGTCTTAGAGAAAGTGGAGGCAGCGTGCTCCTTGGGGAAAAGAACAGCATAGCTTTGTCTCACATACTTTGAACATGCTTGAACATTGTGCTCAGAAGAGGTGGAAAGAGAAGCAGACCCTTAACCAGGTGGAGAGACACAGTGATTGCAACAATGAGCTCAAATATGCCAGAGATAGTGTAGATGGCACAAGATAGGATAGGGTTCAGATTTGTTGTTTGCAGGGTCACTATGAGTCATACTTGACTTGAGGGCACCCAACAACAACTCCCATTCCATCCACCTTAAAGGATTCCATACTTACTAGGCTGGTGTTTACAAGTTTGAGTAAAGAGAATGGTTTTGAATGTTCAGTCAAATATTTTCCTATGGCAGAATGTCCACAATGAAGGGAGGGGGGGAATGTGTGTGCAAATAAATGCATTTGCTGTTTTGATTTCAATCCCTAGTGACACTATGGAAAAAGGAGGCCGGTCCCATGGATGTTTTTCTTCTCTGTAACCCTTACAGGATTTGATCATCAATCTGAGTTTGGAGTCACTGGATGGGCTCAAACCAGATACCTTCTGATTAATAGGTGAGTGGGTAATGATTGTGTCACTAAAGCTCCTTTTACACATAAGCCAGACACTTAATTACTGTGCAACCAGGCCTCTCTTTCACACATTCTCTCTCTCTCTCACACACACACTCACACACACACATATGGAGCTCTCTTCTCTTAGTTGCCAACCCAAAGGTACATGATTCGAACCCACCAACAGCTCTGTGGAAGAAAAGACCGGCAATCAATCTCTTCCTATGAGATTTACTGTCTCTGAAAACTCGCTGGAGGGTCAGATATGAGTGAGTTTCAACTGACAGTACACAATAACCACACATACACACACACACACACACACACGTTTTGTTTATACATGCTGTTTGTTTATATATGTTGTTATGTTCTGTCGAGTTGCCTGAGACTATATACAACAGCGTGAACCCTGCCTTGTCCTGAGCCAGTCTCACTGACTCTGACACATCAACCCCCATTGTCCATCTCATTCAGGATCTTCCTCTCCTGCACTGTCCCTTCACTCTTCTGAGCATGATGTCCTTTTCCAAGGATAGGTTTTTCCTGGCCACATGCCCCAAATCTCCATTATATCTATGTTGTTGTTGTTATTGTTATGTGCTGTTGAGTCACCTGTGACTCCTTGCAACCATACGTACAACATGCCTAAACCCCGCTCTATCCAGTGCCAATCTTATTGTCTCAGACATACCTACCCCCATTACCCCAGTCATTGAATCAATCCATCTCATCAAGGGTCTTCCTCTCTTGAGCCATCCCTCCACCCTCCCAAGCATGACGTCCCTCTCCAAGGACTGATTCCACCTTGCAACATATATATAATTTCCATTTTACATCAATTGCTTTGAATACATACACACAACAAACACACAGAGGAAATACACTAAAATGGACTGGTGGGATTTTATGTAGTTTACCCTCTTTTTTATCTCTCATTTTTCCAAGCTCCCATCATCAGACAGAAAGCATATAGTCAGAGCAGAATATTCTAAAACATTATAATCAACTCTTACTGTCAGCAGAGCATGATCGCTCAAAGTACAGAGTTAGGAACTAGCTGCTGGTTCAGAGCCTGGACTTACCACTTGCTGGTGGTTGCCATCAGATTGAACTCCATCACCGAGTGTGCTGTGTAGAAGGCTCCATGGGGCGTTCAAGGCAGTGACCTTGCAAAAGCAGAGGTCAGGCTTGTCTTTCGAGGCGCTCGCGCTGGCTTTGCACAGTCGATCTTTTGACAAGTGGTCGAGCACACAAGCTCCTTACCATTTCCTAGAGGATAAGCAAATGAATGAATTGCTTTGTGTTGAATTAGTCTAAAGTGAGGATAAGACCTGCACCTATCACACAGGGATGTTAGGCGCATTAGATACTAAATGTGCCCATTGCTCTTACTCACTCACTGCTTTCAAGTCAGAACCGACAAGTGACCCCCCAGCAGGTTGTCTAAGGCTGTGAATCTCATGGGAAGAGACTGCATATTCTTCTCCCACAGAACCACTGCCGGTGGATTTGAACCCCTGCAGGGGCACCACTTTTGGGTTTGCAGTGTGATTCCTTATGAACCATGCCACCCAACCTCCTTGAAAGTGTGTAGAATGCTTAGAACAAGCCTAACCCTTTTGTTGTTGTTGAACAGAGAGCTCTGGTGGGTTGACAGAGAGCTGCACTGTTAACCCAGAGGTCTCGAGTCTCCAGTGGTTCAAATCCACCAGTGGTCTGGGAGGAAGACGGCCAGTCTCCTCTCAATACAACTTACAGCCCTGGAATCTGACGTGATGGCACTAAGTGAGTTTCGTTAAATAAAGAAAACACTCATTTTTTTGCTGAGTGAAATATCTCAGTCATGAAAGGACAAATACTGCATAGTGTCACTGTTGTGAAATGGGACTGACATTGGGGTTGGAGGGGAGACTGAGAAAGATGGGAAAATTATGAATACTGCATTGAAACAGATGAGCGAGAGAACTGCTTAAAAGGGGTGTGTGATTATGTATTATTGTCATGACAGGAGTCCAGAACGAAGACTGCGTAGTGGAGTGGACTTGCAGGGAGGGACTGTATAACAAGAAAATAATTTTTCTTCTACTTTTCAAAGAGAAGAGCAAACCTGGGGGGAGGGGTGGGTAGGGAGAAAAGCGTAACAATGAATGAATGGAAATCAAAAGTCTGTAAATTTTCATTTAATAATAATAATAAATGATATAAAAAATTAAGAAAAAAGAAAACACTCATTTTCCCTTTAGTTGCGTTGTATTTCATTTGCTCTGGCATGTGATGTCCAGGGTATTTACACTTCCTGATGCATGCCGTTGAAAGGAGCACAGACGTTTGTCCACTGGGCTTGCCCTTTCACACTGGGGACATGATATTTGCAGGGTGGCTAAGTTTCTTAGAATTCCTTGTCAGGCATCTGAAAGAGCAGAGATTTCTCAAGGGTATACTATGACCCTCCCCCTTGGTCAGAGCCCTGGATGCTGAGCCCGATTGTCACCTTAACCACAGGCTACGCTGCTATCACAATTGGATTCTTGACGTGCACAGAATAGGAAGGATCCCTGACCTTTGGTAAATTATGCCCCTTGGCCAGAGGTTGAAATACTCTGGGTAAACCCAGGTTCAGTGAGACGTGCTTCCCTGCCTCACGCAGACCTGGGAGGAGCAGGGAGAAATGGGAACCGGCTTTGTGGTAGATAGTCAAATAATTGTGAAATTGCTAATGACTGATAGGAGACGATGTAAAGACAAGGCGGGAAGCCTTTTCAAGGATCTCTCCCCTACACCAGGGCGGCAGCCACCCCAAGGAAAACCTTCTGATTAAAATCCTCCTTTTGTGGAGAATGAGAAACGGGAATGTGATTGGAGACTGAACAATTGACTGAGCTAATATTTCATTTTACTAAAAGGCAATATTGATGAGGTGTAACTCAGTAACTGAAAGAAAGAAGTACCTTTTTTTTTTTAAAGCACAGGAGTAGAAACCTCTGGTTTGGAGGAGAGAGGGCAGGGAGGGGTGCGAAGAGCGCACACATTCAGCCTCAATGATGCTCCCTCCACTCAGTCAATGGATAAACATTCTAGAAAAGGAAACTCCACATCACTTGTTTACCCAGCTGTCTGTACAAAAGTGAATTATTCATGATTAAATGTGAATAATAAACCTATGCAAATATTTGTTATGGTCTCATTTTTTGGAGGGAACTGGAGGGGAGCAGCAGGAAATGAAGTCACTTTTAAGTGATCGAGCTAACTTATCTCCTTTTAGAACATATCAAGGGAAGAGACTTTGATTGTTACCCACTCTAACCTCCCTCCTTAAAAAAAAGCGACAAAAAAGACAAACAAGAAAGCAGGTTGCTTTTCTTTAGGAGATTTATGTCCCATTGGAAATGACAATGTAAACTTTTTCTCTTTGTCTCATGACCTTTATACGGTTTCCCCAGAAACTAATTGTGAAAGTTTCTTTTCTTTTCTTTTTGACTTTAGAGGGTTAAAAAGCTTACAGCAGAAGTTCTTCTTTAGTGGAAAACCTTAACTGACAAGTTTCCAAGTACCTGCCGTTTACTGTAAACTGTCACCTATAAATTTCAGTTATTGGTTTTTGATAAAGGGAATATTACAATAATACTGATACCTGGCAGTTTTAAGCTGTTTATCTTTTTGGTCACAACATGGGTTTAACAGTTTCCACCAGAACGGTTATATGAGTGACTTTGAGCTAGAATTATGTTAGATAGATACTGTTTAACTCATCCATTCTAAGAAACACTTAAATGCAAAGGACAGTAAGCATTGAAAGGTGGCTTATCCTGAGGCAACTCTGTATAAGTGTATAACTCTCTCTAAGTGACTTTACACACAGCTGTGTCATCGCCATAATCTCATAAAGAGTTTATAGCATGCAAATAACTGTTTTATTATTTGTTACAGTCATAAATGAGTTTCACTAATAAAAACAACTTTCCCCCGAGGCTCATTTTGAAGGCTGATTTGATTCTGACAGAAACTCATGTCTCAGTTAACCACAGACTTGATTCAGGCGAACTGTGTTTTTGCAGTAACCCTCATGTCTGCCTTGGGGGTTCAGATACTGGTCCCCCACACCCCCGCCCCAAACCTAGCTCCTGAGTATCGGATGTGTGAGTCTAGTGGGACCTCTTTAGAACTATTGAACAGACTGTCCCCTGCCAGGAGAAGAGTGCTCCCCCATTCCTCCTGCAAGCTACCTCAGGCCTCAAGCAGAAAGATGTGAGGACTGTTTTGGACTAAGAGTGGATGATCACAGCGCACAGAGGCAGGAAGTGTTCACTGTGGAATTCTTGCTTTCCATCCACAAAATCCAGGTTTGTTTCTTGAACAAGGGGCCTCACGCACAGTCAACCACCCATCTGTTTCTCTGACGCTGAACTGATTTCAGCAGATCTTTTAGACAAAGATGGAGCCGGTAGAAAAAAAGTCCAGTGATTAACTTCCCAAAATCAACCAGTGAAAACCCTGTGGATTACGACAGTTTCAGTCTGACCTGTCACCGGATTTAGAGCTGGCACAGGACTGGGCAAGCACGGCTTTATTTCATCATACGTGGTGATGCCAACAACCTCAGGATTCACAGCTTCCACATCTGGTTGTCAAAAACCTTTGGTGGATGGCAACTTTACAATTCCCATTTTATAGTTTCAGAAACAGTAGACCAGAGGTGCCAAATGATCTGCCCAGAAATGTATCTGGAAATTTAATCAAGACGAAAACGGAAATTCAGACTTTCCCCCAAACAAAGCTCTAATAAATTCTCCTCGCTGCAATGCACTGAATGGAACTTTGGTGGCTCAGTGGTAAAGAACTGCATTGTCAACCCAAAGGTAGGAAGTTCAAATCCGCCAGCTGCTCTGTGGGAGAAAGATGGGCAATCTTTGTCCATGTGATTTACTGCCTCTGAAAAGTCACTGGAGGGTCACCTGTGAATTCGTTCCAACTTGATGGTACACAACAACACACTGCACTGGAGCAACTTCCTAACCTACCTGAAACCACGGCAGTCCACCAGCTACCAATACAACCCCTGGCGCTGTAGGCAATCTTCTGCCATTATCATGTTCTTCTTGTTGCATTTCTTCCGAGACAGTTATGGCCATTCTTTCGGCAGTCTGTGACATATTCAGTGTCCTTTGCTAGCATGCCAATTCAAAGGCATTGGTTTTTTAGTCCTTCTGGAATTATCTTGCCGTAAAGTAAAATAATGCTCCTTCGAAAGCAGGATGGTGAGACTTGGTCTTGTAAACTCTGGGCATGTTATGAGGATGGCTCAGTCAGTAGAGATGGACATCAAGCCTGCCTGGAAAAGCGGAAGATCAGTGAAAAGAGGAAGGCCCTCAAAGACGAAGACTGACACAGTGGCTTCAATGGACGCAAGCGTGGCAATGATCATGAGGTTGGCGCAGGAGCAGGCCGGGTTTGTCCACTGTACAGAGGGTTGCTGTGCGTTAGGCCACACAGTGATAGCAATAATATTATCATTTCTGGACATCAGAGCAGTGGAACTGGACCTTCCAGGGGAGCACTTTGTTGACATCAACCTAGACTTCCTCAAAAGAGAATTCTACAGGCTTCTAACTGGAATGTCATTTCCTGTGTCTTAGATTCCCTTTTCTTTTTGTCCTCTGTTGACTTTGGATAGTTTTTTATTAGAAAGAAAAGAAACTGATAATTGCATTTAAAAAAATTGGCAATATTAACAATTGATAAACTTAAACCTCAAAGGAATAAGTAGTAAGGCACTTGCAACATGGTCTATATTTACTAAATTCCCACCAGTGAGTGGAAATTGTTCTCATTATTAGCAATCCATTATCTTGTTTTTTGCAAGGCCTGTAACCAAACACGTATTTCCCTACACAGAGACCTGTCTCCTTACGATTTAGTCCAGTGGTTTCCTTCTCCCACTATTGCCACTGAGAGCCTTTTATCATGCTTGAAAATTTCCAACCATTCAGGGTAATTAATTCCTTTAATAGACCTCCCTTTAGGGACAGCCCTTTGGTAGGCATCCCTATGAATTAACATTTTAGTCCAGGAGAAAAGCTCTTTGCAGGCAACTGTGAAACAGATAAATCTTTGTTGAGAGATGCGACCAGGGGATTTAACCACATTCCTTGTGGTTTCAGAACAACTCGAATGTTCTGGGCCTTACAGATAAGCAGAGATAGTTGTTGTTCTCAGTAATACTCTGACCACACCAATTCTTTAGCATCAAGAAGGAGTTCTAAATACTATAATTTCTGAGAAGAAAGCAGCGTGGCTGGTGTGCACACACTTAAAGGGAAGGCATAAAGTGAACGTTCTCTGCCCAATGACTGATAAAACCTCTTAAGAAAAGCCATTTAAGAAAGAAAAGAAAATTAAGAAAAGGCAGAGTTTTAAGTTGCTGAACACTCTATGTTAACCTACTGTTATGGATTGGATTGTTGTGTCGGAAAAGACCCATAGCAGACCCTCCAGCCAGTTTTCAGAGCCAGAGAAATGTCAATCTGTGTTTCATTGATTATGCAAAGGTGTTTGACTGTGTGGATCATTCTGTGAAGAAAAGGAATCCCAGAGCACTTGATGGTGCTAAATGCGAAACCTATGCTTGGACCAGGAGGCAGTAGTCAGAACAGAGCAAGGAAACATTGCATGGTTCAAAATTGGGAAGGGTGTACATCAGGGATGTGTCCTATCTCCATATTTTTCAATCTATATGCAGAACAGATTGTCTGGGAGGCTGGGCTCTATGAGGAGAAATGTGGCATCAGGATTTGAGGAAGATTCATCAACAATCTGTGTTATGCAGATGACACAACCCTGCTTGCTGAAACTGAGGAGGACCTGAAGCGCTTGCTGCAGAAGGTCAAAGACTGCAGCCTTCAATATGAATTGAAGCTCAATATCAAGAAAACAAAGATTCTCACCACTGGACCAATTGTCAGCATCATGATAGATGGTGAAGAGACTGAGATTGTTAAGAGCTTTAATTTGCCTGGCTCCACAATCAACACTCTTGGCACCAGCAGCCAGGAAACTAAAAGATATATTGTGGTGGGAAATTCTGCTGTTAGAGACCTCTCCAAAGTACTGAAGAGCAACGATGTCAGTCTGGAGGCTAAGGTGCACCTGATGCAGGCCATGGTCTTTGCAATCACTTGCTATGCGTCAGAGAGCTGGACAATGACTAGGGATGATAGAGAGAAAATTGATGCCTTTGAGCTGTGGTGCTGGAGAAGAGTATTGAGTATACCATGGACTACTAGGAGAAAAAACAGATTAGTCCTAGAGAGGGTAAAACCAGGTTGCTCCTTGGAGGCAAGGATTCTGAAGCTTGAGCTGACATACTCTGGACATGTTGCAAGGAAGGACCAGTCCTTGGAGAGGAACATCATGTTTGGGAGGGTGGAGGGACAGACTCTCAAGGAGATGGATTGATTTAGTTACTGGAGTAATGGGGGGTAGGTGTGTCAGAGACAGTGAGACTGGCACAGGATAGAGCAGGGTTTAAGGCATAAGGGTTGTTATGAATTGCAGGTGACTGGACAGCACATAACAACAGCAAACAACAAGTCACATGGGAGGTGATTGCCCATTCTTCTGCAGAGCAGCTGGTGGATTCAAACCTTGTGCCTTAGGGATTATAGAGCAGCTTCTTACCACTGGGCCACTTCCTAACCTTTATGACTGATGTGTCAATCCCATTTGGGAATGGGTTGTCTTTGTTATGCTAATCAGACAGAATTAGTGCAGGGTGTGTCTTGAGTAAATTTCTTTTGAGATATAAGAGAGATTAAACAAGCAAGTGCAAGCAGCACAGCTGGGGGAAGAGACACCAAACCACATGGAGATGGAAGCAGAAGCGCAAAGAAATAAGGCCCTTCCTCCAGAGTCAGGAGAGAAAGTCAACCTTCCCCTAGAACGCTTCCCCAGAATGGTTGTGTGCCTGGGGGCTGGAATTGACTCAGCTGACCAGTAGGTTTTCAGGGGATGGAAATCACACAGGAGGAGATTACCCATCTCTCTCCTATGGAACAAATGGTTAAAAAAGACTTTTAAATCCAGCCAACCTAGCGCTTAGTCACTGAGCACATCACCTTTCGTTTTCCTTGCCCTCCTCTGGGTCTATGGTTCCTGGATCCATGACAAGATGGACATTCAGTCTTTTGAGTGAGCACACGCAAATAACTGCCTCCCATCCCCTCCACTGCACAGAACAGTGCCATGACAATGATGTGAACAAGACTGGTGAGAACTGGGGTCGCTTAGAGCAAGTGCCCTGAATTTGGACTGTCTGCCTTCTTAACTATGAGAAAGTAAATTTCTATTTGTTAAAGCCACCTATTTATGCGAGAGATCCCTGGTGGCTGAGTGGTAGGGAGTTGTGATGCCAACTCAATGGCAGGTGGTTCGAATCCACCAACTGGTCTGTGAGAGAAAGATGGGCAATTTGCTCTTGTGCAATTAACAACCTCTGAAAACTCATTAGAGGATCAGCTATGAGTCAGTTTTGACTCAGTAGTACCATAATAGCACAAGGAAGAAATCAAGATACTAAAGAGCTGAACAGAAGATTTCAAAAGGCAGCGCGGGATGACAAAGCAAAACATTACAATGAAATGTGCAAGGAGCTGGAGTCAGAAAACCAAAAGGGCCGAACTCGCTGAGCATTTCTTAAGCTCAAGGAACTGAAGAACAAATTCAAACCTCGAGTTGCTATAAACAAGGATGCTTTAGGCAGAGTATTAAAGGATGCAGAAGGTATCAAAAGAAGATGGAAAGAATTATACTGAGTCATTGTATCAAAAGGAATTGGCAGCCACAGAAGAATTTAATGAAACAACATATGAGCAAGAGCCTATGGTGATGAAGGAAGAAGTTCAAGCTGCTTTGAAGGAAATAGCAAAAAAGAATGCCCCAGGAATATATGGTATACCAATTGACATATTTCAGCTAACAGATGCTGCCCTGGACGTACTCACCAAGTCATGTCAAGAAATCTGGAGAACAATAACTTGGCCAACTGACTGGAAGAGATCTATATTTGTTCCTATCCCAAAGAAAGGTGACCCAACAGAGTGTGGACTATAGAACAATATCGTTGATTTCACATGCAAGCAAGATTCTGCTGAAGATTATCCAAAAACGACTGGAACAGCACATCAGCAGAGAAGTGCCAGAAGTTCAGGCTGGGTTTAAAAGGGGTTGTGGTACTAGGGATATTGTAGCTAATGTTAGATGGATCTTAGCTGAAAGCAGGGAGTACCAGAGGAATGTCTATCTGTGCTTCATTGATTATGCAAAGGCATTTGACTGTTTGGACCATAACAAACTGTGGTTGACTCTGAAAATAATGGGAATCCCAGAACACTTGATCTTGCTAATGAGAAACCTATACTTGGACCAAGAGGCAGTCATCAGAACAGAGCAAGGAAACACTGCATGGTTCAAAATTGGGAAGGGCATATGCCAGGGATGTGTCCTGTCTCCATAACTTTTCAACCGGTATGCAGAACAGATCATCTGGGAGGCTGAGCTCTATGAGGAGAAATGCAGCATCAGGATTGGTGCAAGATCTATTAACAATCTGCGTTATGCAGATGACACAACCCTGCTTGCTGAAACTGAGGAGGACCTGAAGCGCCGGCTGCCGAGTGGATTGAGGCTCAATGTCAAGAAGACAAAGATTCTCATCACTGGACCAATTGGCAGCATCAGAATGGATGGTAAAAAGATTGAGATTGTTCACAGCTTTAGTCTGCTTGGCTCCACAATCAACACTCTTGGCACCAGCAGCCAGGAACTTAAAAGATATATTGTGATTGGAAAGTCTGCTGTTAGGGACCTCTCTAATGTACTGAAAAGCAACGGTGTGTCTTTGGAGACTAAGGTGCGTCTCGTACAGTCCATGGTCTTTGCAATCACTTGTTATGCGTCAGAGAGCTGTACAATGACCAGGGTGGCTAGAAAGAGAATTGATACTTTTGAGCTTTGGTGTTGGAGAAGAGTGCTGAGGGTGCCATGGACTGCTAAGAAAACAGATTCATCTTGGAGAGGGTTAAACCGGGCTGCTCCTTGGAGGCAAGGATTCTGAGACTTCATCTGACATACTTTGGTCATATTGTAAGGAGAGACCAGTCCTTGGAGAAGGACATCATGCTTGGGAGGGTGGAGGGCAGGCGTAGGAAGGGAAGGCCCTCTGGGAGGTGGATTGATTTGATGACAGGGGTAATTGGGATGAGTGTGTGGGAGACAATGAGATTGGCACAGGACAGAGCAGAGTTTAGAGCTGTTGTACATAGTCACAAGCGACTCGACGCACATAACAACAACAACAGTACCATAATAATAGCAGTAAAAATTAATGATATTTTTGTTACAGCAACACTTGATGTCTAAAACATCTACTAGTGATTATTTTTTCCACTTCACTTTGCAGATTATGTGAAGTCTATATGATGGAGTTTGAATATTTTCACAGAGAGTCTCTGGAACTAGATTGCTATTAATTAGCTATGTGACCTTGAACAAGAGATTGAACTTGTTCTCGTGGTCCAAATTGACTTGAAGGTGGTAGATTTTGCTTTGGCTTGATATCTAGAGCCTCGGCTGTAGAATGCTCCTCTTCTGGGAAGACCCAGGTTCAACTCCCAGCCAAAGTACCTCAAGCACAACCACCATCCATCCATCTGACTGACAGTAGCGGTTATAATGTTAACGTTTCAATGGAGCTTCTGGGGTTAGATGGCCTAGAACAAAAGGCCTAGTGATAGACCTAGGAAAATCAGCCAGAATCACAATATGATCACAATAGACGGATTCTGGTGCGTGTGTGTGTGTGCGCGCGCACGCGCGCACGTGTGTGTATGGGATTGCCATGAATTAGAGGGCAACTCAACAGTAGCTTAAAACAACACAGTTCAACTACTCATCTGCAGTGGAGGTAACAGCCGGAAGTAGTACCTGTGTTAAGAGCAGTAGGTGAAGAGGCACATGCTGGTGCTTAGTAAGCCGGCCCACAGGGAGGGCTCAACTGATGCTGACCGATCCCAGAATCACCTTCATTGACTGGGGGCCCCACCAGGGTCAGGTAGCTCTGCATCACAGACACAAAGCTGAAAGACTGGCGAAGCAGAGAACTGATTGGCAGGGTTGGAGACTGACCGCGGAGGGACAGGAGGGAGCTTTCTGTCTTGACTGTGGTCCTGGATAACTTACCAGTGTACATACACATTTGTCAAAGCTCATCAAACTCAAGATGGATGTACTTTTATCATATGAAACTTATATCTCAACTTTTTTCATAAAAGTGTGTGTGTGTGTGTGTACCGTCAAATCTGATCTGACTGGTACAGAAGGAGATTGTCCTTCCTTCTCCCGCAGAGCATCTGGTGGATTTGAACCATGCGCCTCTGGGATTGCAGTGCAGCTTCTTGCCACTAGGCCACCAGAGCTCCCTTCAACTTTTTTTTTTAACTGAAAGAAATGCTACTCAGACAACTCTTTTTCTGATTGCTGTTATGTGCTGTCAAGTCTCCTGTGACTCATAGTAACCCTATATACATCAGCCCTAAACCCTGCTCTGTCCTAAGGCAATCTTATTGTCTCTGACACACCTAACCCAATTAGCACAGTCACTGAATCAATCCATCTCATCTCCAGTCACTGAATCAATCTATCTCATCGAAGGTTTTCCTCTCTTGCACTGTCCTTCCACCCTCCCAAGCATGACATTCCTCTCCAAGGACTGGTCCCTCCTTGCAACATGTTCAAAGTATGTCAGATGGAGCTTCAGAATCCTTGCCTCTAAGGAGCAGCCTGGTTTAACCCTCTCCAGGATGAACCTGTTTGTTCTTTTAGCAGTCTATGGAATTATTAATACTCTTCTCCAGCACCACACTTCAAAAGCATCAATTCTCCTTCTATCATCCCTAGTCATTGTCCTACTTTCTGATTACTAAGCAAAACAAACAAACAAAAACAAAAAACAACAAGAAACCCCAAACAAAACAAACAAACAAACAAAACAACCCTAAACTTAATCCTGACATTGTTGCTCTTCAGTAGTTTGGAAAGGTCTCTGACAGCAGACTTTCCCAATGCAATTGTCTTTTAATTTCCTGGTTGATATATCTGATTACTTGCTTTAATAGCAGAGCTCAAGCCCTGAGCATTTTGCCTCTGGATTAATACAGTATCCCGGGTGATTGCTCTGTTATGGGTTCTTCCTTCTCTAATTACTCCGTTGCCTCTCCATGCTGGGGTCACTTCAATAATCCTGCCTAGAGCAAAGTACACTACACTTTGCTTAAACTAAGGGGAAGAAATGACACATCTGTGCAAGTATGTTTGCTTGTTTATAATTAAAATAGTTCTGGAAAGACATACAAAAAAGTTATTATGTGAATGAATTACCTATGAGGAAGGGAACTTGACAGCTGGGGAACAAGGTGAGAGGGATGTTTTCCACTATCTATCCTTCTGTTCTTTTGAATTTTAGATCATGTGAGTGCATTACCTCACTAAAGATAAATAAATACAATATAGGAAATAATAAGGACTCTGCCAAGTTTGTTTATTCACTCAACAAATATTTACTGACCATCGAGCACTTAGGCACAAAGCAGGTTAGGCTGTCCAGGGCCATTATTGTCTCATCAGTGAGACTCCTTCACATACAGAGTGTCACAAGCCTGGTCTGCAGGTTTAGCTGTACAGCTGGCTTGTCATCCTCCATACTCATTGCTATCAAGTCAATTCTGACACATAGCAACCCTGTGCATTATAGAATAGAACTGCCCTATAGGATTGTAATCTTTATGGAAACAGATCACCAGGCCTTTCTTCCACGGCACTGCTTGAGTGGATCTGAACCATCAACCTTTAGGTTAGCAGGCACATGCACATTGCTTGTGCCATCCTGGGACCTTTACAGCTGAAAACATAAAGTGCGTTAGTCACAGCAAACAACAAATGCTGGTGAGGTTGTGGAGAGATTGGAACTCTTATTCACTGGTGGTGGGAATGTAAAATGGTACAACCTCTATGGAAGGTGGTCTGGCATTTTCTCAAAAGGTTGGAAATAGAAATACTATTTGACTCAGCAATTCAAATACTGAGAGTATACCCTAAAGAAATCAGAGCCACAACTCAGATGTATGCACACCCATACTTACTGCTGTGTTATTCACAATAGCAAAGAGATGTAAGCAACTTAAGTGCCCATCAAAAAACAAATAGACAAAAATTATGCAGCACTGAAAAACAATGAAATAGTAAAACATTACACAACAAGAGGGAGACTTGAAGGCATTATGCTGAGTGAAATATCTCAGTCACAAATGGATAAATACTGCATAACACTGCTGTTATAAAATAGGATAGATATGGGGGGGTTGGGGAGAGAAGAGGGAAAGAGTAGATAGATAATGAACACTGCATTAGAACAGATCAGGGGAAGAACTGTCTGAGAGGAATATAAGATTATACATTATATGTATGTATGAAAACAACCTGGAACAAGGGGTGCATTGTGGGGTGGGCTAGGGAGGGGGGAAGTAAGGAAGAAAATGTGCAACAATGAATAAATAAAGGTAAATAAAACAAAAAGAAGATTAAAAAATATTTTAAAAGAAAAAAAAAAGAAATGCACTAGTTAATTACAGTGGTCGGGTCAGGGTCATCTATGTTAAAAAAGATTTCTTTTCGTATACTGAAAAGATTTTAAAAGATGTTGAATTTAGAATCATAAATTGACAGTTTAAACTGATATGTGACTTTATTGGGCCGGGGAATTTAAAAACACATATACAGAACTGAACTTGTGTGAAGACAACTTTGACTTGAACATTTCCAGCCTCTTCCTGGCAGAGGTGAGCTGGAGGATGGCAGAACCCAGACCCCAAAGGAAACCACAAGAAAGAAAGTAAAGGTGTGGTTATGGTTCCTGGCTTCAAAGGCTGGTAGCAATCACAAGGGTAACCCACCTCTTTCCAGCTACACCAACTTTCTGTAAGGGCAGAAAACCTCCAAAAAGTGAATTCAAATTTTCCCGCACAACTTTTTCTTTAACAATGCCCCAGTTTCCAAGGTATTGCCATCTAACCTCTGTCATCACGGTAATGAATCAAATACAGTCAGGGGGAGGGAATGACTAGTGAAACTCAGGCGTTCGGCTTGGTTTTCATTCTCACTGGAGTTACAGCTGCTTCATGCACTCTGATTCATCCTATTACTCTTTTTTTTTTTAATTTGTGTGTGTGTGTGTGTGTGTGTGTGTGTGTACTGTCAAATCAGATCTGACTGGTACAGGAGGAGATTGTTCCTCCTTCTCCAGCAGAGCATCTGGTGGATTTGAACCATGCACCTCTGGAATTGCAGTACACCTTCTTGCCACTAGGCCACCAGAGCTTGCCACCTATTACTTTTTAAAAAAATTATATAATTTTTTTTATGGTGAGAAAAATTTCTATTTAGAATTAGCCCGCTAGACTCAGTTTAGATGATCCCAATTTTGTTGGCAACATCCAAAGCATCATAATCAGGAGCAAGTCGAACATAGGCCTTCTTCTCTCCATCAGGCCTGATGGCCACATCAATGTCATAGAGCTTCTTTACAGCTCGTTTGATTTGGTGCTTGTTGGCCTTGACATCCACAATGAACACAAGTGTATTGTTATCTTCTATCCTCTTCATGGCTGACTCAGTGGTCAGGGGAAATCTGATGATAGCATAGTGGTCAAGCTTGTTTCTCCTGGGGGTATTTGGGTTGCCTTTGGAGTCTCAGTGTCTTAGGCCGCCGGAAGGTGGGTGACGTGAGGATCTTCTTTTTTCTTTGGCTGTGGATGCCCTTCAGGATGCCTTCTTGGCCTTTAATGCCTTTGCTTTGGCTTCAGTTTTGAGAGGGGCAGGGGCTTCCTTCTTCGCTTTTGGTGCCATCTTCATAGAAAGCTGTATCATTTTTTTAAAATCGGTATTTTAACAAAAGTTTGCAGAAAACTTAGATTTCCATTCATTCATTGCTACACATTTTCTTCCCCATCCCCAGTCCACTTTACTATGCAGCTCTTATTCCGGACTGTTGTCACGCAAATAATACCTAGTCGTATATTTCTTCTAGACGGTTTTCCCCCCTCATCTATTTCAAAGCAGTGTTAATTATTTATCCCCTCTTTTCTTAGTTTCCCCCAAGCCCCATGTCAGTCCTGTTTTATAACAGTGGAATTATGCAGTATTTGTCCTTTTGTGAGTCAATTATTTCATGCAGCATAATGTCCTCCAGGGTCACCCATTATGTATAATAGTCTATGAGCCCCTTGTTTTTCCAATGCAGTGCAGTATTCTGTTGTGGTTCTATACCACAGCTTCTCTACCCATGTGTTTGCTGATGGGCACTTGGGTTGCTTCCATCTCTTTGCTATCATGAACAATGCAACAATGAATATAGGTGTGCATCTATCTGTTTGGGTGGCAGTTATGGTCTCTTTGGGGTATATTCCCAGTAGTGGAATTGCTGGGTCAAATAGTATTTCTATGTGCAACTTTTTGAGAAAGCACCATACTGCCTTCCATAGTGGTTGCACTATTTTACACTCCCACAGTGAATAAGTGTTCCAGTTTCTCCACAACCTCATCAGCATTTGTTTTTTGCTATTCTGTTGCACTTTGCTATTGTTACTGGGGGAAGATAATATGTCATCGTTGTTTTGATTTGCATCTCTCTTAGAGCCAGGGATTTTGAACATTTCTTCATGTATTTGTTCACCATCTGAATATCTTCTTTGTTCATATCCTGTGCCCATTTTTCAATTGGGTTGTTTACCTTTATCTTGTTGAGGTATTCTTTAAATTCTAGATGTAAGTCTCTTTATTAGACATGTCATTTACCAAGTATTTTTATCCCCCGTCTGTGGCTTTCTTCTTTACACTGTCGGAAAAGTTTTTGGATGTGCATAGGGATTTGATTCTTAGAAGGTCCCATTCATCTATTTTATTCTCTCCTGGTTGTAGGTCATCCTAATACTCTTAAGGATAGAAAAGAATAGACACAAGATGTCTTTCCTCCTAATAAATCATCCTTGAGATTTTTATGGCTTTGTTGTTTTTCTTGTGTGCTATCGAGTTAGAAGCAATCCACAGTTCACCCTCCAGTGAATTTTCACGAGAAGTAAATTGCATGGGAGGGAGGGACACCCCCCCCCTTTTCCTGTGGAACAGCTGGTGGATCTGAACTGTGTGCTTTTGGGATTGTGCTGCCAACCCAAAGGCAAGTGGTTTAAATCCATCAGGTGCTCCTGGGAGAAAAATGGGTAATCTCCTTCCAGGAGATTTACTGCCTCTGAAAATCCACCACTGAGGGGAGCTCTGGTGGCCTAGTGGCAAGGAGCTGCACTGCAATCCCAGAGGCGCTCAGTTCGAATCCACCAGATGCTCTGCCAGGGAAGGAGGGACAATCTCCTCCTGTACCAGTCAGATCTGATTTAACGGTACACGCACACAAAAATAATAAAATAAAAAAACCAAAAAAACAACAACAAAACCCACCACTGGAGATGGGGGTGGGTGGGCAGCTGTGAGCTGGTTCTGACTCAACAGGGCTTAAAACAACAACAACAACAACAACTACTCATTCAGTAAATAGACTCAGTACCTTCCTCACAAGGCAGCCAGTCTATTTAAACATTCGGACAACTAGTAAAGTAAGAAACTCTTCCTTATACAGACCAAACCGACCTGTGTAGCTCTCATCAATTCGGTTTCAGAAACTGCCCTCTGGAGAGGCACTGAACAAACCTAATCCCTCTACTAGACGGTTAATCTCTGGGATTCTCTGAAAATAAATTGTGGTGACTCAGGCTATAGTTTTATCAAGGATAAACCTGGATCAAGCACTGTGTTTCCCTTCTTCCTTTTAGTGGTAAAGCAAGCCTATGTGAGCACAGATAATAATGTGGGAAAGAGAAGTATTCCTTCCCAGAGATCCTGGTGCTTCAGTTCTGACAGAGCCCCTGCTTTATAGGCTACCCCTGGGCAATTCTAGTGTCTGTCTGGGAAGCAGAGGTGCTGGAAGGCCCATTGTTTTGGGATCAGGAGGGGTTGAATAGTATCACCTGCAGATTGAGAACTGAAGCGTTTTCGGGGAAGCACCCAGTGTTGGTTTAAAAAGCAAACCAGTTTTTCTCTTGAATTGCAGCATCGTCTCCTGCCCTATATTGGCTGACAGACAGGCCTTGGGCTAGAGTTGAGGAAGTATATGGGGCTGGTACATCCTGGCCCCAACACTTAGCTGATCAACTGCGTGATTGAAGTTAACACATAAATCAGACCTGGCTGTGCACCACCACACACAACCTATGCCTTTCTGTGGGAGTTCTAAGGAAGCTATAAAGAGATTCCAGTGCACAAGTTACAACAAGTTAACATATTTCACAGTAGCCCAATTCCCTGGGGAGTTGAATTATGCAAAGCAAACCTTTCTTTCCTTTGAGAACAGCTTATCTCATTTCAAAAGAGCTGCTGTAGTTCTTTTACAAGCATAAAAGAGTGCCTCCTCTGGAGCTCAGCCTTAAGTAATGCTATCCCAAGGCAGCTCCAGTGACCTTGTTTCCTTAGCAAATGAGCTGCTGTCCAACCCAGAAATGTAGCACTTAGCAGGTGACTCGAGGGGACATAACAACAACAAACTGCCAAGCAACCCTGGTGGGTCAGTTTGCCATACTGCCCTGTCCTGGAACCTCTCACAGGAGGAACCAGTCCATGGAGACAGACATCAGGCTGGGAGACGTAGATGGTGAGTGACAGAGAGGAAGACCATCAACGAGATGGACTGACAGAGTGACCGCCACAATAGGCGTGAGCAGGACAGAGATCCCGAGGATGGCACAGGCTAGGGCAAGATTCAGATTTCAGGGTTGCTATGAGTCGTAGTTTACTCAACAGCACCTGACAAACAACAACAAACTGACTGAAGAAGAAAAAAATGAGTAACAACCCACAGAAAAGCTTTAGCAATAGGAACTTACTCTGCTGTTTAGACACCTCGGATATATTTGTTGCAAAATAAAGTGAAGCCATTGAACTTTCATTTTCTGTAAGGAATGAACGCTTTCGCTGGTTCTATGACCTTCCTCTGCCTGAAGCGGTCCAAACACTACTGGTTGTGCACAAACTCTTGTCTTCAAAAATCTGTGGGAATCACTGGAGAGGGACACAGTTCTGTACCAGGCACACACGAGACAGGCAGGCCAGGCAGTAATCCCTTTCGCTGCATAACGGATCCAAACCTGTTTCCCCGTGGGCTGGTTTGGCCCTGCACGAAGGCTTTTGCTGCCAGTATCAGAGTCTGCTATTCCAAGTTTCAGGAGCTGAGGGCCCCTGGAGGCAGCCAACTTCAGGGACAGCTTCTTGGCTCTTTTTATCGAATTCAGCACACCCAGCTATTGAGCGAAGGGTTGTCAAAGTGTGGGACTAACAAGGAGCAATGAAGGGTCAGGAGAGATCTAGGACACTGATAGCTTTAGAGGCAAACAGAATGCTAGTTTCAGTTAGCAGAGACATGCGGACTGTCTTTTTTCTGCCAAATGTTTAGACTTAATGAATTAGGAAGGGCCATGGCCTTTCTGATTGGAGACACATACATGCTATGGATGAACAGGAAGGTTAGTGAACCATGATCTAGATCTGTATTATGTATTTATAATATTGTCCACCACTGGCTTCCGCTTTGGTGAAGACTTTAGAATTGAGATTTGCTTAACTAAGTAGACAACTGGGTTCATTATAATCTGTCAGATAATCCCTAATCACTGAATTCCAAGTAACATCTAAGCCAAAACCCTGTACTGTCAACTTGGTTCTGACTCACAGAGATCTTCCATGGAGTTTCTGAGGCTGCTAATCATCCCGGAGGAGACAGTCCATCGTTTTCTGAGGACTAGCTGGTGGATTGTAACCACTGGCTTTTAAATTAGAAGCCCAATACTCTACCCACTGCTAAACCACCTTAAGAAACCTGTTGTTGTTGCTGTGTACTGTTGAGTCAGAACCAACTCAGAGCTGCCCTCCAGTGGGTTTCAAGAGGCAGTAAATCGCACAAAAGGAAACTGTCCATCTTTCTCCTATGAAGCAGCTGGTAGATTTGAACCACGTGCCTTTGGGTTGGCAGTGCAAAGTCTCAAACATAAGCTACCAGAGCTCCCTTAAGAAAGGTTATGTTGTTGTTGTGTACAGTAGTGTCGGAACCGACCCATAGCTGACCCTCTGGTGGGTTTTCAGAAGCAGTTAATCACACAGGAGGAGATAGCCCATCCTTCTCCCATGGAGCAGCTGGTGGATTTGAACCGCGTGCCTCAGAGAAGGACATTATTTTTACATTTTCTGGCCACTACAGGGAAGGCTGGATGAATGTGATTCCCACTGTCCCTACCTACTATCAGTGAAACCCCAGCCAAGGGAAGGGGCTTGGCAGAATCAGCAGGGAAAACCCTGTTGAGCTTGACTCTAGTCTGACAGAGTGAAGAGATGTGAGGCAGGGAAGGAAAAGTCTTTCCATGTCTTCTGTATTTTCTTTGTTGTTTTTGTGTATTGTTGAGTTGGAACCGACCCCTAGCTGACCCTCTGGTTGTCCATCTTTATCCCGCGGAGCAGCTGGGGGCCCTTGACCTGCGCGACTTCAGGATTGCAGCACAGTTTCTTGCCCTGAGGTCACCAGAGCGCCCCACATTTTCTTCAGTAGAACAAGAAAATGAGAAATATTGTAGAGCAGTATCTTGTCAAATGGCTAGTTGAAGAGAAGGTCCAGCATTATGATTGTTTTCCTCCCTTGACATAGAGGCTCGTGGTTATCAATATGATACTACCGCAAAATAGAAAGCATCGAAGTGCCGTGTGGAATCAAAGAAAATGACTAATTTAAGAAGCAATTTCAATTTTAGCTTCAGAAAGCAGTTTAATTTCTGACCTCAGGAGCCACAAATTCCCTTTGGCTTAAAGCGAGACGTGTTGGTAGCTGTTGCTGAGTTGGCCCTTGATTCACGGTGACCCAAGCACAGCAGAATTTAATGCCGCACAGTCCTGATTGGTGGAGGACCAGACCGCTGTGACCCGTAGGATTGTTATTGGCTGATGTTTCCAGGATAGATTACCAGGCCTTTCCTCCTAATCCATCTTAGTCTCGAAGCCCGGCTGAAACCTGCTCAGCATCATAGCAACACATAAGCCTCTGGTGACAGATGGATGGTGGGAGCTTCACCAGTGCACTGGCCGGAAATTCAACATGGGCCTCCCTCTTGGGAGGTGAGAATTCTACCACTGGTGGCCCTTCTGTCCCAGTGTGGACCCAGACTATTTAATCATTTTTAAGCAGTGCAAGTCTGAGAAAGTTTGTGTTGATTATGGAGTCAAGCAAACGAAAACATAACCAACACTCTTGGTACCAGCAGCTAGGAAATCAAGAGGCACATTGCATTGGGAAAGTCGGCTGTCAGGGACCTCTCTAGAGTACTGAAGAGCAATGATGTCAGTCTGGAGACTAAAATACGCCTGATCCAGACCATAGTCTTTGCAATTACTGCTATCTATCAGAGAGCTGAACAATGACTAGGGATGATAGAAGGAGAATTGATGCCTTTGAACTGTGGTGCTGGAGAAGAGACTGCTAGGAGAGCAAAGAGTTTCATCCTGGAGAGGGTGAGACCAGGCTGCTCCTTGGAGGCAAGGATTCTGAAGCTCCGTCTGACATACTGTGGATATGGTGCAAGGCAGGATCAGTCCTGGAGAGGGACGTCATGCTTGGGAGGCTGGAGGGATGGCTCACGAGAGGAAGACCCTGGATGAGATGGATTGATTCAGTGACTGGGGAAAGGGGGTAGGTGTGTCAGAGACAGTAAGATTGGCACAAGACAGAGTAGGGTTTGAGGCTGTTGTGCATAGGGTCGCTATGAGTCGCAGGCAACCTGATGGCACATAACAACAACCTTTTCCAGGATGATGTCTCTCTCCAAGGCCTGCCCCCTCCTGACAACATTCCCAAAACACGTGAGATGAAGTTTCACCATCCTTGCCTCTCTGGAACATCTGGTTGCCCTTCATCCAAAACACACTTATTTGATCCTTTGGCATTCCACGGGACATTCTGTACTCTTCACCAACACCAACAGCATCACAAATTCTCAAAGCACAAGCCTTTCTTATCTGAGTTGAATTTGCTAGGTGGCTACGTGAAACGGTACTTGGTAAACTTCCATTTATCTGGAAGTCTTCCTTGGCGGTTTTTCTATTTGAAGCACACCATCCTCACTTGTATCAAATCCCAGAAGAGAAGATGCACGTATAAATTCTTGAATGAGACATTGACCTAATAGCTTAATAGTTTTGTCCTCTTTTTCTCCCATTGGCCAGCAAGCCAGTGTTTTAGTACCAGTTGCAGAACTGCAATCTTATTGCAATGAGTTAATCAAACCCCCTTCAATACTTGCATACAATCTCAAGGCAACTAGTGAACTCTGGAACTCTTAATGGCTATAGGCCCCGGAGCATTAAAAATAAGCATGTATGTTATCAGTTAGAGGTTGTTCTCTCGTGTAGATTAAGTGAACTGGATAAGCCAACAAATCTATCCATGCAAATGAAATCCCGAGGAACAGTTTTCAGGTGTATTCCAACTGACTGAGTCGGAGCATTTGATGCAAAGCCAAGCAGCTAATCAAAGGCCAGCAATGAGCAAGCCAGACGGATTACTTGGCTGATGTGAACAGCATGAGAGGACTACATCAAAGGCCTTCCACAGCATTTCAGGCTACATTTGAAAATTACAACTTTTAAAGTGCTTCGTGAATGCACATTAACAAGAAGCTACTATGATTCATTTACCAATAGAGCCTCAGGAACAGAGCACTTAGAAACATGCTGGGGAAAAAAATCCCCGAAGATGTGTTCAGTTGCATTAAACTGTTTTTCAAGTTAAATCTGGGAAAATGTTTTCTCTTTAGAAAACCAATACTTACCAATATTGTTGTCGTTATGTGCCATTGAGTCGCCTGCAACTCATAGCAACCCTATGTAGACAGCCCTAAACCCTGCTCTATCCTGTGCCAATCTTACTCTCTCTGACACACCTACCTCCATAGATTTATTATCAAGGGAGCTCTGATGAAAGAAGTTGTACTGCCACCCTAAAGGCACATGGTTCAAACCCACCAGTTGATCCTATGGAGAAAGATAGGCAATCTCCTCCATGTAATTTACAGCCTCTGAACACCTGCTGGAGGTCAGTTCCGTGTCACTTCTAACTCAGTGACATATAACAACAATCAAGGTTTAGTTATAAAATCTTTGGATTTGGCAGTTTTCCCAGATTGAGATTACCACTCTGTTGTAGCATTCAGCGTAGATGACACCTCAACAGAACTTTTCTCAATGCCATCAAGTTGGAACTGACTCACACCTGACCCTCCAGTGGGTTTTTGAAAGCTATAAATCGACCTAGTGGCAAGAAGCTGCGCTGCAATCCTGAAGGCAGGCGGGTCGAGGCCCCCAGCTGCTCTGTGGGAGAAGGATGGGCAATCTCCTCCCATGTGATTAACTGCCTCTGAAAACCCACCGGAGGGTCAGCTATGGGTCAGCTCTCACTCTGTGGTACACAACAACAACAACAAATCACATAAAGGAGATGGTCTATACTTCTCATCCAGAGCTGTTGGTAGATTCTAACCCAAAGACAAATGTCCCCTTTGGGTTAGCAGCCCAGTTCCCTATGGACTACACCACCCTCCCTTAAGAGAAAGAAAATAAGAATCTTCACAATTGGACTAATAAGCAGTAAAATAGTAGAGAAAAGACTGAAGTTGTCAAGGATTTCATTTTAGTTGGTTCATTATCAAAGCCCAGAAAACAACAGCCAAGAACTTAGATTTTCTGAAAGGCTGTTTTAAGCTGTTAAAAAAAAAAAAAAATTATCACTTTGATGACTAAATTGGGCCTGACCTAAATTATCAGGTGTTTTCAATCACTTCACATGCATATGAAAAATGACAATGAACAAGGAACAGCACAGAAAGACTGATACATTTAAATTACGGCGATGACAGAGCATTTAGACTAGACTTGTGACTGCCAGAAGAAGTCGTCTATCCTGGAATAAGTAAAGCTAGGAAGATCCTTAGAAGCAAGGGTCGTGACACTTTGTCTTAAGCACTTTGAAAGTGGTAGAAAGAGAGGCTTCTCCTGGAGCAGGATATCATGCTTGTAGCGTCAGCAAAAAAGAGGAAGACCTTCTATGAGATGGATTGATCTGGTAACTGCAACAACAGAGTTAAAAAGAGCAATGATTGAGGGGCCAGGACAGTGAATTCACCACCCCATTTTATTTATTTATTTATGTATGTATTTATTTACTATTCTTTTTCGATAGTTATAGAAAGGCTTCATGCCTTTTGTTCATAGGGTCCCTATGAGTCATGCTCTACTTGAATACAATTAATAGCAACAACTGATTTATTTACAAAGTTTGAATCCATTGTTTTTCCACAAAAGATCCTTCCCATTTCCTTCACCCCCAACCCATCAAATTGTGCAACCCTGTGATTAACATCCCACCCCCACTCATCCTCACCCCTCTCCTTCCACCCTTCCCCGCCCTCCTTGGATCCTCATGCTCATTCTACAATAATGGTTTCTGGAGAGTGATTTCTTTTGCTGTGCGTAAAGGTGCATACAACCGTCCTTACATCCTTACAAACAATGGCATCTAACAACCGTGGCAGGAGATCAAAGAATTCAATGGTCCAGAACAGATCTGTTCTTCTATAAATAAGTTGCTATTTCAGTATTAATTTTGATTCCTCTCCCTCAATATTTAGCTTTTTGACACAATGACAGGGAGGCCAACCACAAAGATAAAAAGAAATGTTATTAGTATAAATGAAGCTTCAGTTAACATAAAAAATAAATGAGAAGCCAATTCCTTGAAGGGAACTCTTACCTTCCCCAAGTCCAATGGTGCTGTAACTCTGATATGCCAAGACACGTGTCATGTTTTACTGGGATTTATGATGGGTTTGATCACTCTTTTATTTCTTGTCTCTGTAGTTTATGATCAGGGTTCTTGACCATCATTATTTAGCAGTTAACGTCTGTTCTCCTAAGGTCATAGAAGGATATTTACATTCATCTCACAAAGTTATTGCAATTCTTTTTTGTACATATCACCTAAGGCATTTGATAGCTTTCAAAGGTATGACCTGTACGGGGGTGTCCTGCTGACCCAAAGGCCCATGCCTCCACCAGCAGCTCTGAGGGAGAAAGCTAGGCAATCTCTTCCTGTGAGGGGTACAGTCTTGGAAATCCAATGGAGGATCAGCTATGAGTCAGTTCTAACTCGATGACAGTAAGTTAGTGTTAGATATGGTGGTGGGCTGGGTCAGACAATGTTTTTCTCTGAAGTCTGGACAATGTTTTTCTCTGAAGTCTGGACTTTACCTCATAGAGTGCCGCTGAAGGGGCTCCAGAGAGCAGGTTTGCTTGAGAACCATCCTATGGCAGCAGTGTGAATGGGCCTGGAGCACAGACAAGAAACAATGAGAGAGTGAGAAGGATACAAGTGCAGCGATGAAAGGACAGGGTAGAAGGCTGAGAAGGGAGAGGGAATGGATATTTGAACTTGACCCTAAACATGATCATACTTTGGGGAAAAAAGAGGCACAGAGATGGTAAAGAAAGGATTGAAAAAGGACAAAGTGATCCAAGTTACTGGTGATGTCTTTGCTGAAAATGGGAAAATGAAGAGACTATGAGGGGAGCTGGAGAAGAGTATTGAATATACCATGGACTGCCAAGAAAACAAACAGATTCATCATAGAGAGGATTAAACCAGGCTGCTCCTTGGAGGCTTCGTCTGACATACTTTGGACATGTTGTAAGGAGAGATAGGTCTTTGGAGAGGGACATCATGCTGGGTAGAGTAGAGGGACAGTGCAGGAGGGGAAGACCCTCCATGAGGTGGATCGATTTAGCGACTGGGGTAATCAGGATGGGTGTGTCAGGTGCAATGCGATTGGCACAGGATAGAGCAGGGTTTAGGGCTGTTGTACATAGGGTCACTATGAGTCGCAAATGACTCGACGGCATATAACAACAACAACAACAGGAACATGGCAGGGAGGACAGATGAAGAAATGCTTGACTGTGTTTTTATGATTTTGACTTGAAGGTGGGATATTCAAATGAAGATGTCCACAAACAAATGGTTTGGAGCCCAGACAAAGGAAATGCATACAGAGGACATATGGAAAGAAGTATTCACTTTAGACTAAAGAAGGGATATTCGTTCATCGGAGGTTTAGAACAAAGAAGGTGAAAATAGATATGGATACATGCATATTTTGAAATATGGTGGCAGAAAATTGAAGAATTCCAATGTAACAGTCTTTATTATTTCAATGACGCAGAGCGTAGTTCACCTGACTACAAAGCAGGAAAATCAGTTTTGGTGGCACTTAAGATGTCAAGTGAAAAAAACTACAGTATAACCATTTGCACAATGGGAAAGGAAATCAGGAATAGATTTGGAAAAATAAGAACTGTTGCCTGGGATCTAGATAATTTGAAGATACATCATTTTCTAATTAAAATGGAAGTATGTAACTTAGGATTGACATATTTCAATTTTTGCTCTTTTTACAAATGTTTCAATGCTTACAACAGACCAAGACTATACATGGTAATAAGAATATTACAGTTACACCTCACAAAGAGCCCTGGTGACATGCTGGTTTAAGCACTGGAGGTCAGATCAAGAAACCAGTGAATTTGAATCCACTCATCGCTCTGGGGGGGGGGGGGAAATGAACTATTTCGTTTCAGTGAAGATTTACAGCCTCAGAAACCTCGTGGGGCAATTCTACTTTGACCTGTAGGGTCGCTATGAGCTGGAGTCCGCAAGACAGCAGTGGATTTTATTCCTCACAATAACTGTGTGAAGTGGGGGGAAGGACTTTTTCTTTCTTTCTGCAGAGGTAGAAACTAAAACGGAGATAAGTGAAATGACTCCTCAACGTGAGACACTTGCTGTTATGTGCCGTCGAGTCACTTGCGACTCATAGCGACCCTATGTACAACAGACCTAAACTCAGCTCTATCCTGTGCCAATCGCACTGCCTCTGACACACCCATCCTGACTACCCCAGTCACTGAACCAATCCACCTCATAGAGGGCCTTCCCCTCCTGCACTGTCCCTCCACCCTCCCAAGCATGATGTCCCTCTTCAAGGACTGTCCAAAGTATGTTAGACAGAGCTTCAGAATCCTTGTCTCCAAGGAGCCTCCTGGTTTAACCCTTTCCAGGATGAATCTGTTTGTTTTTCTTAGCAGTCCACGGTACCATCAATACTCTTCTCCAGCACCACAGCGCAAAGGCATCAATTCTCCTTCTATCCTCCTTAGTCACTGTCACCACTCTCTGATGTATGCAAAGACCATGGCCAGTATCAGACGCACCTTAGTCTCCAGAGAGACACCATTGCTCTTCAGTACTTTGGAGAGGTCCCTAACAGCAGAGACACTTAGTAAGTAAAAACTCAACCTCAATGGCATCGAGTTGGAAATGACTCATAACTGGCCCTCCAGCAGGTTTGCAGAAGCAGTTAATTGCACAATTAACTGCTGGAGCAGCTGGTGGACTTGAACTGTGTGCCTTCAGGATCGCAGCACAGATTCTTACCACAAGGCCACCAGGGCTCCCTGGTAACTTTAAGACAGACATTAAGTTGAGTTAAGCAAAAGGAGATATAGATAGATAGATAGATAGATAGATAGATAGATAGATAGATAATAATTAGCATAATATCACTGAAGAAAAGGAAGATACAGAGAGGTATACAAAGAGTTGCAGATAATAGGCTACTAAAGACACAACCTTACACCATCAGTATAACAAATATTAACCTACAGGTGGATACATAGACAGGTAAGATGAGCAGATGTGGGCCAATGAAAGGTACTGCACCTATGATCATACATAGACTTGGTAGATGATATGCCTACATGAATACCTGCATTTGCTGGAAATCTATCCATGTATATCAAGAAGAGGAGACACAACTAGGTAAATGTCTGTTACCATAACCAAACACTCTGAAGGAATCAGGCACTGTTCACAGGGCCTATGGACTGTAGTCTCTATGAGGCATCAAGGTTAACTGGCATAGCAGAGTCCACAAAGACAGTATGGTACAGCTCACACTGGTGAGATGCAGCTATGAATGTAGAAGCTTTCAAGTCCATTGGTTTCTTCCTGCCTGGAGCAAAGAAGAGTGAAGAATACCAGAGATGTGGGGGGGGAAATGAGTGTAGACCACCAAAAGACCTCTTAATGTCCATGATCCTGCAACCAAAAGAACTTCACGGTGCCTGGCTACCACTACACACAGTTCTGAGGGATCACAATAGAGGGTCCAGGGCAGATGGGGAGGTAAATGTAGAACAAAACTGACAAATTACAAAATATTCCAGGCTTATCAGCATGACAGAGACTGGAGGAACCTACAAGACTATGGTCCTTAGCCACCTTTTGAGCCTGAGACTGATCTAAATTCAGCCCAACATAGATCTACAAGGTGAACAATGGAACTATGAGAGTCCCCAGCCGTAGAACAATCAACCATACTAAATCACAATGGCAGATTCTGCCCAGGCATGATGTTCAGAAGGCAGGAAGGGAGAGGACAGATGGATGGAAACAAGAACTACAGGGGGAGAGTTGGAAGAATGATGGTACAACGTGGGCATTATAATCACTGCTGTAAAATATAGACAAATGGTTGAACGAACCACCTGGTCTAACTTTAGCTCAAATAAAACAACAACAAACAATTTAAAAAGATTCAATCAGATAAACAAAACTCAGCAAATAAATAGAGCAAAAGCAAATTTAATTTGTTCCTATGCATTTACTTTTTCTTCATGAATTTTCATTTTTGCTTATTCACCATTTACTTTCCAAGTCACCAGAGAATGAAAATACTGTCGTATTAGAGTTTTCTTTTTTCTCCTAAAGCCACAGAGTTCTTGTAATGACTAAATGGACTAGAACAGAGAGAGAGCATCAGGTACAACTTCTCACATGTGTAAGCCATTCACTGACTGAGGGCGATGATGAATGATTATCGCCACCAGTATAGCCCTACTCCAACCACTCTGAATCTTCACAATAGGCTGAAAAAGGAGCCCTTAGAACTTTGGATACAACTATATAAGAACTATATATATGAAAGGGAAGGGCCTGTATAGATGTTATCTTAAAATGGGAAAATCGCTCAGGTGAGCTTTAAGTGTCTCTTTATTCTTTATCTTCCTTACAAGGGGTCACAGCCAAGGAATGCTGGTGGCCACCAAAAGCTAAAAGAGGCAAGGAACAGATAGTGCATGTCCCTTAATGTCATTCCACTGATAAATTTTTGTTGTTTAAAAGCACTACATTTGTGGTAATTTTTAAGGCAGCCGTAAGAAGTGAATACAGTCACTATTGCTCAGGCATGCCTCATTCCTTCCCCCTGTTATGTCCTCTACATCTCAAAAAGCAGAAATTTTTCATTACTTTCTCCTTTTGAAGGCAAGTCTCTAACACTACATTACCCACAATGCCTTCATGGCTCCTTTAATCTGAACTTTCTTCCTAATGACTCCCCACAGCACCTTCTGTGATTGTTATCTTTTTTTTATTGTCCTAAGATAAGACTCTGGTGTAGTCCATAGGTCACTGCACTGGTCGCCCAGGGTTCCATGGAAGAAAGATGGACAATCTTCTCCCGTGAGATTTTGAAAACCCGCTGGGAGTAGGGGAGAGGTCAGCTATGAATTGGATTTGACTCAACAGCAACGAATTGAGTCGAGAAAACAAAAGCATAAACAACATGTGCATGAACACGATACTTAGAACAATTTGATTATTATTTTTTTTTTTTCTGATTCATGGCCATTGTATATGACTGTGTAGACCTGTCACATAGAGATTCCTAGGCTGGGCTCTTTCTCACCTTTCCTGGTCTCTGATTGTATCTATTCAATAATGTAATTATTATGAAGCAGTCATATCACTAAGATGGGGTTTAGTTGCCTAGGAGTTCACATGTGTTCATCTCATGCTTTGTGTGTGTGTGTGTACCATCAAATAGGATCTGATTGGTACAGGAGGAGATTGTCCCTCCTTCTCCAGCAGAGCATCTAGTGGATTAGAACCGCTCATCTCTGGGATTGCAGTGCAGCTTCTTGCCACTAGGCTACCAGAGCTTGCCAATCTCATGCTGTTTAAACCCAATGTCACTGCTGTTGAGTGAATTCCATCTCATATCAACCCTCTGTAGGGTTTACAAAGCTGTGAGCCTTAACAGGAAGAAATGGCTTCTCTTCTTCCGCTGGAGTAACTGGTGGAATTGACTCATGGACCTTTTGGTTAGCAGCACTGTATTACATCACAGAGTGCCTTTCACTCATTCACACAGTAGGTTTCAACAATTCTTTTCTTTTTTAAAATTTTATTAATTTTAATAAAAGTTTGCAGAGACTTAGGGGTTCCAGTCATTCATTATTGCACTTTTCTCCCTGCCCACCCCCTCCCCCAATTCACTCTTCTCCTTGAAAAGAAAAAGACAAATTCTTTCATTGTTATGCAATCCCTCCCCCCAAGTCCACTCCACTATGCAGCCTTCACACTGCACTTCTGTAATGACAAGAATACCCATTCATATGTCCCTTTTAAACAGTTCTCTCCCTCATCTGTTTCAATACAATATACATTCCTCTTCTCCTTTTCTATCTTCCCTCAACCCTAATGTCAGTCCCGTTTGGCCCTATCTTTAGTTGATAAGAGTGAAGGTCTGGTGGCCTAGTGGTAAGAAGCTGTGCTGCAATCCCAAAGGAACATGGTTCAAATCTACCAGCTGCTTTGCAGGAGAAGGATGAGTAATCCTCCTGTGGGATCTGAAAACCCACTGGAGGTCCAATTATGACTCAGTTCTGACTCCTTGGTAAACAAAAACAATCTACAAAAAATATTCCCTTATGTTGTTTTGTTGTTGTTTGGTGCCGTCAAGTTGTAGACAACTCGTAGCGACCCTATAAACGAACAGCCTGAGCACTGTTCATACACAGAGTATACATAGAGCATGAAGTCATTTTGGAAGTGGATGCCGCTCCTGCTTCCAGGCTTGTTTTAGTCGGGAAGCTCCAGCCAACACTGTCCACCATGGGTACCCGTTACCATGATTGGCACATCACTGTCACAGCCTTCGGCATCACAAGAGTTACCTCTGTACGACAACACACAGACCAATGCTATACCACCTAGAAGAACGTTTGTATTCCCTTATAGTTATTTATATATCCCGAAGCTGTGGGATATATCAACTTTCCATTATAGTATTTCAATTTAATTAATCAAAATTAAGTAAAATCTAAAATTCAGTTCCTTAGTTGTTCACCACACTGTAAGTGTTCAATAGACACATGTGACAAGTGGCTGCTATATATATATGGGACATCACAGATATAAAAATTTTCATCATCATAGAAAAACATCTGTAAGATAGAGCTGTTCCAGAGGGGGTAATTATGCAGAGCTCAAGTAAGCAGAACTGCTAGGACTACAATGACAAAACCCTCAAACCAAGCCCATTGACATCGATTTGATTTCAATTCTTGGTGACTCCCTGTTGGGCCTCCGAAGTTGTAAATCATTAGAGGCTGAGACTGTCTGTCTTTCTCCCATGGGGTGACTGGTGGATTAGCACCCCGACATGTAACCTACTAAAACACCAGGGCTCCTGACAGTGATAACAGGAATATCAGGATTAAAAACAATGTTTCGTGAAAACACAAAGACTTCTATTGTAATTGTCCAAATGGGTGCAATCTCAAGAAAAATTCCAATAGCATATCAGTTGAAGTATGTGAATCTGATTCTAATAGTCTTCTGGAAGAGAAAATACTCAGGAAAACCTTAACAAATATTGAAAAAGATATAAAGGAAAAGGAATGCCTTTCAAAACAAACTACAAAGTTAGGGTAGTTAAAATGCTACAGATGTAGAAGTATGGCAGTGAAATAGACTTGTTACCTACCAGGTGCCATTGGGTCGAAAACCTCTCACAGAGAGCCTGTGAACACCAGACTGACGCCTTGCCCTGGTCTGAGCCGTCCTCACAGTCTCTGCCCTGTTCAAGTCTATTGTAGTTACTGTATCAATCCACCTGGTTGAGAGTCTTCTCTTTCACGCCGTTTACTTTTAGTGATCCCTGCAGACAACATGCCCAGAGCATGTGAGACTAAGGTGCATCATCCTTGCCTCTAAGGAATATTCTGATCACACTTCTTCCAAAATGGATGTATTTGTTCTTTTGACAATATTTGGTATATTCAATACTCTTACTTATACCACAATTTTAATTTATGATAAAGGTAACATTTCAAATTAGCAAGGAAATAGCATGGCCTTTTTGGTGGTTCAAATCCACCAGCGGTTCCACCAGCGAACAGTAGACAGTCTCCTTTTAAGTGATTTACAACCTCAGTGGGGGTCACCGATGAGCCAATTCTGACTTGACTACAATAAATTTGAGGTTTTTATTAGTGGTACAGTTTTTTTTTTAAATAAGACAGGATAGCAGAATCTTTTAAAAAAATCCAAATACCTCTATCTTCTGACCTCTGAGCATCTATCCTAGACACGTTCCCATGTAGATACAAAGGACATTCCCTGAAGCATTGTTCCCAAAGGAAAAAATCAAAACAACTTGAATGTTTCCTCAATAGAAGAAATTGGAAATAAAAAACTCATTCAAACAAGCAAAAAAGCCCTCTTTAGAACAGAGTAGAACTGCCCCATAAACCCTTCTAGTCTGTGATCTTTACAGAACCAGGCTGGTCCATTTTCCCTTTGGAGTGGCTGATAAGTTTGAACAGCCAACCTTCTAGTTAACAGCCCAATGTTTAACCACTGGGTCCCTAGAGCTCCTTTGGAAACAAACTAAGCCATTTGAATTCTAAGGAATATTATATAGTAGTTGACAAGAATGCTACTGCTTTAAATATACTGACAGGGGAAAATGAAAAGATCTAAAATACATAGTTAAATAAAAAAGCAAATTTTGGGCAAGCTCTGGTGGTCTAGTGGCAAGACACTGCACTGCAATCCCAGAGGTGCATGGTTCGAATCCATCAGATGCTCTGCTGGAGAAGGAGGGACAATCTCCTCCTGTACCAGTCAGACCTGATTTGACGGCACACACACAAAAAATAATAAATTTTAAAAAAACCTCAAACATAAAAAAAAATTTCAGAAAAAGAAAGATATCTACCTACTAATGCTTTAAAAATTCATAAATCATATATATGTATATATATGAAGACATGAATACATGTAGAAAATACAATTAAAGTACAGAATTTAAAAACACACATATTTATACAAGTATACCTATATAAATATGTATGATTTGTGGATTTTTATATACACACACATAAACATTTGGCAGTTCAAATCCACCAGCCACTACAAGGAAGGGAGATAGGTAGGCATCTTCCTGCTGTAAATATTTACAGCCTGAGAAAGCAGAAAGGCAGGAATCTCACCACCACAGAAGAGCAAGGAAGAAAATGCAACTTGTCCTCAAGGACCAGAGCTTCCTGCCGCAACCAGCCTAGGGCCTATGAGAGCTGTAGCCACGAGTGGACCTTGAGCCTGCAATATCACTGCACCAGAGCTAAGGGCCTTTTGCCCAAGTTTATGGGAGGGCTATGACGGAGACGTGGGGAGAGCCATTAAATGTCAGAACCAGGAACTCTGTAACACTAGCCTAAAGCTGTGAAGCTCAAGGCTGAGGCGCCTCTTAGAACATTTTGGAAGCTGATCTGACTGTATTCTGCTACTAATCTGAATGATAGGCTTTTGACTTCATTATCCTCCAAAAAAGAAACCAGATAGATGCCTTGGAATTGACTGATCAGCAGTGTGTTTTGGTTATAAACACACAAATATAAACACAGTGAAGTGATCCAACAGAAACAAAATGCAAGACACACACACACAGACACACACTTTAAAATTTTCTAGTAATAAAAAAAGGGAGGGGGACGCCTATGAAAAGAGAAGCGATTGCCCATCTTTGTCCTGTGAAGTGGCTGTGGTATTGGAGAAGAGTATGGACTGCTTAAAGAACAAACAGGTTCATCCTGGAGAAGGTTAAATCAGGCTGCTTCTTGGAGGCAAGGATTCTGAAGCTCCATCTGACATACTTTGGACATGTTGCAAGGAGGGACCCGTCCTTGGAGAGGAAAGTCATGCTTGGGAGGGTGGAGGGACAGTGCAGGAGAGGAAGACCCTGATGAGATGGACTGATTCAGTGACTGAGGTAATGGGGATAGGTGTGTCAGAGACAATAAGATTGGCACAGGATAGAGCAGGGTTTAGGGCTGTTGTACACAGGGTCACTATGAGTTGCAGGCTATTCGACGGCACATAACAACATAACAACAACAATAAAGCTTTAATCATCTTGAAATAAAGGGAGACAAAGAGATGAAAGCAATGAACATACCAAATAGTAAAAGATAGTGTTAACATAACTAATAAACTTATGAATGATATTTTAATTATGTAAATAAGAATGCATGTTGTTGTTGTTAAGTACCGTCAAGTCGCTTGCGACTCATAGTGACCCTATGTACAACAGCCCTAAACTCTGCTCTGTCCTGTGCCAATTGCACCGTCTCCCACACACCCATTCCAATTACCCCAGTCACTGAATCAATCCACCTCATAGAGGGCCTTCCCCTCCTGCGCTGTCCCTCCACCCTCCCAAGCATGATGTCCCTCTCCAAGGACCAGTCCTCATTACAACATGCCCAAAGTATGTTAGACGGAGCCTCAGAATCCTTGCCTCCAAGGAGCCACTCGGTTTAACCCTTTCCAGGATGAATCTGTTTGTTTTCCTAGCAGTCCAAGGTACCCTCAATACTCTTCTCCAGCACCACAGCTCAAAGGCATCAATTCTCCTTCTACCCTCCTTAGTCATTGTCCAACTCTGATGCATAACAAGTGATCACAAAGAGATGGCCTATATCAGACGCACCTTAGTCTCCAGAGAGACACCATTGCTCTTCAGTACTTTGAAGAGGTCCCTAACAGCAGACTTTCCCATCACAATACGTCTTTTAATTTCCTGGCTACTGGTTCCAAGAGTGTAGACTGTGGAGCCAAGCAAACTAAAGCTGTGAACAATCTCAATCTCTTCACCATCTATCCTGATGCTGACAAGTGGCCCAGTGGTGAGAATCTCTGTCTTTCTGATATTGAGCCTCAATCCATATTGGAGGCTGCAGTCCTTGACCCTCAGCAGCAAGCGCTTCAGGTCCTCCTCAGTTTTAGCAAGCAGGGTTGTGTCATCTGCATAACGCAGATTTTTGATAGATCTTCCACCAATCTTGATCCCACATTTCTCCTCATAGAGCCCAGCCTCCTGGATAATCTGTTCTGTATACAGGTTGAAAAGGTATGGAGACAGGACACATCCCCAGCGTACACCCTTCCTAATTTTCAAGAATACATACTCACGGAAAAATTTAAAACTATCAATAAGGATATTGTATACCTTTGCTTTACCTTTAAACACATACATACAAGATACTTAAAGTTCAAACAGGTAGATACTCATATCTTAAAACAGCTAGAACAATACATTGACAGAGAGCTGCTAGAAATTCAAACTGGATTTAGAAGAGGCTATGGCACAAGGAATATCATTGCTGATGTCAGATGGATTTGGCTGAAAGCAGAGAATACCAGAAGAATGTCTGTTTGTATTTTTTTAACATAACATAACATAACATAACATAACATAACATAACATAACATAACAAACATAACATAACATAACATAACACACCATGGTACAAATGGTTACACTCATCACTGGAAGGTTCGTGGTTAGAACCCATACAGAGGTGCCTCAGTAGATGGTTCTGGTGATTTACTTCTGAAAGATTATTTTATTGGCTATATAAAGGCATTTGACTGTGTGGATCAAAATAAGTTATGACTAATTTGTTATGGTTAATCTATCAAATAAGATAAAATCAGATAAAAGTCTAAAATATTGTTAGATGCTTCCAATAGAAAAATGTCGGTTATATTTCTGTAACTGTCCTATTAATTAATGATAAATTCTTTGGGAGCTAAAGGCTAACACACACACAAAGTCATTATAAGAATGGGGGAGGGAAAGGTCTATCCTTTGTGACATGGAAAAAGGAACCCTTAGGCTATGGCATGATCGTGCTATTAGACATACTCAACGACGTGGGCTTGCTGATGCTTCAAAGACGAGATGAACAGATATCAGGTACAGAATTGGTAATGTGGTACCCTTCTTACAGATTTGCTATGTAGGTCATTTGCTTAAATGTGAATTACTAATAAAGAACCAACAGGTGTTCAAAGGAATACGGTTTAACTGTAAGTACAGAAATGACTGGGGAGGTAAGCCTATAAAATAATCAGAAAAGAGAACATTCTGACAGGAAAACTGTGCAGAATGGAAGACGCCTATCACAGTGACATCCAGATCTCAGGTCATAAATGCCTATTCACAGAAAAAAGACATCTCTTAAAAGCCACCAAATCTCCTAACAAGTCTCTCTATATCAGGTGAAGGGGCCTCACAAGATTTACCCACTAAGAATGCACATTTTCATTCAAGTTCACCCATAAGAAAAAGAGAAAAGAAAGAGAGAAGTTCCCAAAGAGAAGTTGTGGGGCTTGATTTTAGAGGAGTGGCAGCGCCATTCTTGGTCTCATATGAAGGTGTGTTTTCCCATCGCTCCAATTATTCTCTCCATTTGCATATCACCTGTTTCCTTCTGATTAAAAGGAAGGAAAGCACTAGAGAGTAGAAGTGTGAAGATGGAGGGTCAGGAAAACAAAACATTCCATGTATCATGCTTGAGAAGATAGTGGTGGTGGGTGGCACGGCACCGGTAGCGTGGAGGTAGAAACGCAAAGTCAAGTTTTTTAATGTAAAAGAAACAGACACAGGAGGGACACAGACATATGAACAACCACTCAAAACAACATTTCACACAGGCAAAGTGAAGTAAGCCATAAAGAAAGGGGTCAGTAGTATTCTGGAGGGATATAGAAGGAAATGTGGAGGGAAACAGAGAATCGGGGGAGGTTTACAAATAAGCCCAGGCCTGAAGTGAGCCTGCTAAGCTAACTTCTTCTCAAGTGCGTTTGTTTTCCCTGACTCACGACAACCTAAGCTGGGAGAATGCCAGTCCACTGGTCCAGTGTATTGAAGCTCTCAGGCTGGAACTCCTTTGGCACCAACATAAAAAGAAAAGTCAAGAGTCTTGCACACCCACAAACACACACTCAAGTCCTATGGTAGTTCATAATTAGTATTCAGTTGTGAAACAGAAAATAAACGGCATTTTTCAAAAGCTTTACTAAAAACAAAACCCAAAAAGCCTCATTAAATCTGGGTGGCCAGGCATTCATTAACTGTAGGGGGCATTGTTTATGTAGTTCTCGGTTTTCAAAACTCATTGCTGTGGAGGGGGAATAGACTCACAGCTGACCCTCCAGTGGATTTTTGGAGGTTATATGGCACAGGAGAAGAATAGCCCATCTTACTTGAACTGTGTGTGTATTTGAACCAGCAAAGAGCTTCAATCTGGTTAGTAGCACAACTCCTTGTGTCTCAGTCATCCTGGAACTGTGTACAAACAACACAGCTATAGACAGCTACTGCTGGGACAAATATTGGATTTTTTAAAAAAAAATTAGCATACTCTCAATTATGATAGATGGTGAAGAGATTGAAATTGTTCACAGCTTTAGTTTGCTTGGCTCCACAATCATCACTTTTGGCACTAGCATGCAGGAAATTTAAAGTATGTATTGCATTGAGAAAGTCTGCTGTCAGGGACCCCTCTCCAAAGTACTGAAGAGCAATGGTGTCTCTCTGGAGACTAAGGTGCGTCTGATACAGGCCATGGTCTTTGCGATCACTTGTTATGCATCAGAGAGTTGGACAATGACTAAGGAGGATAGAAGGAGAATTGATGCCTTTTAGCTTTGGTGCTGGAGAAGAGTATTGAGGGTTCCATGGACTGCTAACAGAACAAACAGGTTCATTCTGGAGAGGATAAAACCAGGCTGCTCCTTGGAGGCAAGGATTCTGAGGCTCCGTCTAACATACTTTGGACATGTTGTAAGGAGGCACCGGTGCTTGGAGAGGGACATCATGCTTGGGAGGGTAGAGAGAAAGACCCTTGATGAGATGGATTGATTCAGTGACTGGGGTAATGGGGGTATGTGTGTTGGAGACAATGAGATTGGCACAGGATAGAGTAAGGTTTAGGGTTGTTGTACACAGGGTCGCTATGAGTCGCAGGTGACTCGACAGCATGTAACAACAACAATAATGCTCTAAGTTTCTTCATCATTAGGTTTCAATGTGGGATAAAGTATATTCCTTTTAGCTAATAAAGGGGGGGTGTGAAGGTTTAGAATGTTATGAATGTATTTTCTCCCAAACACCAAGACTGTTGAGTGCCAAACTGTAGCATATCTATGCTACAGATTATATTCTTAAGGCAGGGCATACTGCACATATTTTCCAACTTATAAAGATTTTCCATGATGTCGCAGAGCTGCTTAGTTTCAAATGAAACACTATGTATTTAGAAATGTAGGTCAGTTTCAGATCTAGCGTGGCCAGAGAGCGTAGTGAAATGGGATTGATGCTGCACGGTGTCTGACACATTTTTCCTTTGAGGCTTTCAAAGTTCATTGATCAAAGCTGAAAGTCTGTCCTTGATTTAGAAAGAGAGTTTCTCTTACTCCCCTTCTTTACATCTCACTGGTGTTACCTAATTCAGCAAAGTACAGATGTTTGCCAATTTGGAAAACAATGACATGTAAAATATAAGATGTGGAGAGATACTTTCTTTTTGGTACTTAAATTTATGACATTGTAGTTCTGAAAGCTTGGCACTAGTGGTCAGGAAATCAAAAGATTAATTGCATTAGGAAAATCTGCCATCAGCGAACTCTCCAGGATGCTAAAGAGCAACGATGTCAGTTTAGAGACTAAGGTGTGCTTGGTCCAGGTCACAATCTTCACAGTTACCTGTTATGCATCAGAGAGATGGACAATGACCCAAGATGACAGAAGAAGAATTGATGACTTTGAGTTGAGGTGCTGGGGAAGAGTATTGAACATACCCGGGACCACCAAGAGAACTAATAGGTCTGTCCTGGAGAGGGTGAAACCCAGCTGCTGCTTGGAGGCAAGGATTTTGAGGCTCTGTCTCATATACTTTGGGCATGTGGCCACAAGGAACCAGTCCTTAGAGAAGACCATGCTGCTGGGAAGTGTAGAGGGACAGTGCAGGAGAGAAAGACCCTGGTTGAGATGGGTTGACATAGTAACTGCGTTCATGGGTAGGTAGGTGTGTCAGAGACAGTGAGACTGGCTGAGACTGGCTCGGGACACTGCAGCGTTCAGAGCTATTGTGCATAGGGTCACTATGAGTCATAGTCAACTTGACAACAAATTAGGGAGTGCCTAATAAAGTAAAATCAAGAAAGATTTGTTATCACTAGATATATGACTACGGTTTGCTTTCTTCTTCCTGCTTTGCTTTAACTGCTGATTATGCAGGGATCAATATTTTTAGCCCTTACCGATGATGATCAAAGATCATCAGTATGCATTATACCTCAATATAAAGAATATAAATACTCTCATAACTGGAACTAGAAGCAACATCATGATAGATGGAGGAAAGATTGACGTTGCTAAAGATTTCATCTTACGTGGATTGATAATCTACAGTCATGAAAACAATAGTCAAGGAATCAAAGGACATGCCCCTTTGGGTAAATCTGCTGCAAAGAACCTCTTTAAGGCATTAAACCATAAAGATGGCACTTTGTGCAATAAGCTATGCTGGACCCAAACCGTGGTATTTTCAATATGCACACAAAAGCTTGTCAATGAATAGGGAGCATTACGCCGAGTGAACTAACTCAGTCCCGTAAGGACAAATAGTGTATAAAATCATTATTATAGAATGAACATGAGGATCCATTGGGGGGAGCAGAGGGGTGAAGATGGGCAGGGGGTGGAGGGTGATCAATCATAGGGCCACACAATTTGATGGGTGAAGGGTGGTGGTGAAGGAAATGGGAAAGATCCAGTGTAAAAACAATGTATACGAACTTTGTAAAGAAACCAGTATTTAAAAAAGAAAAGGAGAAAGAACGAATGGAATGGATGGAAATCCAAGTTTTCTGTAAACTTTCATTAAAGTCATAATAAAAAAATATGTATATGTATATTGAGTGTATATGCATATGTGTGTGTAGAGAGATAGAGATAGAGAGAGATAGAGAGATAGATGTAAAAGAATTGATGCCTTTGGGTTTCAGTACAGGTGTAGGGTACTATCCCGGGGACTGAAAAAAGAACAAAGTCATCTGACTTGCAAGAAGTTCCATTTGAATGCTCCTTAGAAAGGAGAATGGTAGTACTTTGTCTCACATACTTTGGACATATCATCAGGGAGACTAATCCTTGGAGAAAGGACATAATGCTTGGTAAAGAGTCTATGAAAAACAGGAAGACCCTCAGTGAGATGAACAGGCATAATAGCTGCGTAACAGCCTCAAACACAGCAGCAGTTATGAGAATGGTGAGGACTTGACATCGTTCTGCTCTGCTGCATTATGAGTTGGAACCAGCTCGATAGCCTCTAACAATATAACAACAATTTTTTAACAGAGGGTTTTTTTTTAATCTCTCTAAACTTTGAGTCTATCCCACCTGAATTTCAAAAACCATCTCAGGAACAGGTTTGAGGCCTTGAACACTATTGAGTGAAGACCAGATCAGTTATGGGAAGAGATCAAGACTATTATCCAGGAAGAGTGCAAAAGATCATTACAAAGATAGAAGAGTGGCCAAGATGTCGTTCCCCAAGTACAAGCCATCGCGCCTGGCCACTCTACCTACTACCCTCGACCCAGCTGAATACAACATCTCTCTAGAGACCCGGCGGGCTCAACTCGAGCGGTTGGCCATTAGATCCCGGCTTAAACGGGATTATCTGCTTCAGCTCAATGACCCCAACTGGAAGACGATCATTGAAGACCCTGCCTTGACTCGTTGGACATATGCAAGATCAGCAAATATATATCCCAGTTTCAGGCCCACTCCCAAGCTCGCTCTCACAGGAGCTGTGTTTGGCCTTGGGCCCCTCTTCTTCTGGTACTACGTTTTCAAAACCGAGAGAGATAGAAAAGAAAAACTTATCCAGGAAGGAAAATGGGAACGACCATTTAACATCTCATATTAAGTGAGACAGAGATGACTGTGTATTATTGTTTAAATAAATCTTCTATTAATCATTGGGGAAAAAAAAGATAGAAGAGTAAGAAAAGACCAAAATGGATGTCAGAAGAGACTCTGAATGTTAAACTAGAGTGCCGAGAAGCCAAAGCAGAGGGAAGAGATCAAGATATTAAGGGGCTGAACAGAAGATTTCAAAGGGCAGCATGAGAAGACAAAGTATTATAATGGATAACTAAACTTTGTGGGTATTCACTGAATTCTTTGGAGTCTTTAGAATTTATCCATATTTTCTTCTGTTGGAAAGTACTTATGCAGGGTTTCCACTAAAGGAATCAGAATTCACAGAGGGAACTCTTTTTGTGAGATACAGCAGCTGAGGTAATTAGTCCCCTTTCTTTTCTTGCCCTAGTCTAGGAGAGGGAGCTCTGGTGGTCTAGTGGCAAGGTGCTGTGCGGCCAACCCAAAGGCATGCAGTTTGAATCCACCAGGTCCTCCGTGGGAGAAAGATGGACAATCTCCTCCTTTGTGATTTGCTGCCTCTGAAAATTCACTGGAGGGTCAGCTCTGAGTAAGTTCTGACTCAACAGGACATAATAATAATAATAGTACAGGAGAGTGTTCACACACAAACAGGACTTAAGTCTACCAAGTTCTCATGGCATATTACATCTGTAAAATAAGATGATATGTTTGAAAAGGTTTGTCACAGCAATATCCGGTAGTTGTTAACCACCTAATAAAAATTGGTTAGATCCAGTTAAACATCAGGAAGGTTTTTGGTGAAACTGTGGCTGCTATCACTGACATGTGCACTAAACTGGCATGGAGACTGAAAACAAAATAACACCGAAAACCATCAAAAACCTAACTTACTTGACGGCATGCATGAGAAGTATAAGGGATCTCTGGACGACATGTGGGATTACATATTCAGTAACAAGGTCTTCAAATTTCAACTCCAAATCCTCAGTGTTTCTATGAATGCAACAGAGGAGAATAAATTACAAGCGCTCAAAATAATGGAAAAAGAGGAATTAGAAGTTAAAACCCCTCAAAACTTAAATGACAAAACTGAAAATCCTCTCAAGAATCCCACCCAAGAAGCAATGAATAAACTTTAAAAAGTGTCTGTCTGGCCTTTTTCATGGTATAGAGCATAAACTGAGAACCCAGGGGGCTGGATTCCATCACTTACTTGCAAGTTTCCATCACAGCAAAGAAAAAAAAGAAGAGGGAGCAAGAAAAGAAGAGGGAGCAAGATGACATTTGCCATGCACCAAACAGCAATGCTTTGAGAATTAATGACATAATGTCTGTAAAGAAGTTAGAGCTCTTTGGAAAAAAAAAAAAGCACTACATAAACACAAATGTAAAGTAGTATTAATATTTAGGCTCAGTCTAAAATGTGAGACCTGGTTTCTTTGACACATGAAGTCATCAGCAGTTTGGTAACATGTGTTCCAACATCCACAGAAGACCTCTTGTTAGCTGCTCTGTAAATGGGCTATAAAGCTAATCTGACCCACCTGGACCAGAGTAGTCACAGGGATCATTTTTTTTTTCTTCTTCTTCTTCTTCCTGGTCTCCAAGAAGCTATGAATGGAGAGTACTTGATTTCTTAAAGGATTGAAACATGGCCAAAAGACCACTTCAGTGGCATTTGGGCCTTGTAAGGAATGCAGTGGGAGTTTGGGAATGTTTTGGCTTAGAATGAAATAAAAGTCCAGTCACAGCCTATCTTGATTTAGAGGGCTAAATTTGCCTCTTACACAAAGAAAAATTGGAATAAAAGTAGGATTGAGAAAGCTACTGCTTGGAATAACTTTTTACATCTTGAAGAGATTTAAAAGCAGCTTTCCCCCTTCCCTTTGCTCTGGGAAGTTGTAGTCATCAGGAGTCGTCTCTTTGATGGCAAAATCTTGACTCCTCATCAAAGCTTCATTTCTCTAAAAAAGTTATTAAGAAGAATCTTGGGGTGCTTTTAGTTATGAAGTTGCAGGGGACACTCAATTTGGTGTAGACATTACCTCGCAAAGTCTTAAGATAGAACTGAAAGATAGCAGCATTATTGTGGTTATATATTTGCATGTCTCCCTTTTAGAAGACAAAATTTGTTTAAACCCAAAGACTTCAGGCACCAGAAGCCACTATCTTTCAAATGAAAGATTTATGAATGTATCTTGGTCATTAGCATTTAACAGTAATTGTGAGGCTATGTTCATAACAGCAAAGTATTTGGTAAAAGATGAAGAAAAGTCAAGAAAATGTTTTTCAAAATGGGTATTTTTCCGTCTATTGGTCTAGGCTGTATATTCTTTCTAGTGGTTTAGAGTTTTGGTCCAGTGATTGCTATGGTATTTCGGACTGACTGATCTAGTAAAGGGAGAGCTGGTGACCCAGGGGTGAGAAGATGTGCTGGAACCCTAGGATGGCTGTGGTTAGGTGCCATCAAGCTCAGTATAACTCACAATGATCTGAACCTTGTCCTACCCTGTGCCATCCTTATCACCTCTGACATACTGGAGATTATTATTGCAGTCATAAGCAATCTATATGGTTAATGCAATCCCAATACACATACCAAATTCATTTTTTTAAGGAGATCAAAAAGGAAATTGTCAAGTTTATTTGGAAAGAGAACCCAAATAAGCAAAGCACTTCTGAAACGCAAAATGAAGTGGGAGATATAGCACTCCTTGACCTCAAAACTTACTACACTGTAGTAATAACCAAAACAGCATGGTACTGGTACAATGACAGGCACATTGACCAATGGAACAGAATTGAGAAGCCAAAAATGGATCCATATATCTATGGTCAACGGATACTCAACAAGGAAATAAAATCTATCAAATGGGGAAATGACAACCTCTTCAACATGGTGCTGGCAGAACTGGACTGCTACCTGCAGAAAGCTGAAATAGGATCCACATTGTTGCAGTCACTGTGTCAATCCACCGCCACTACTAAGTTGAGATTCTTCTCCTACAGTGATCTTCTACCTTTCCAAGCATGATGTCACTTTCCAAGGAATGGCCTCTCCTAACAATATGTTCGAAGTATGTGAGATGAAGTTTTCACTATCCTTGCCTCTAAGGAGCACACTGGTTGCACTTTCTCTAAGATACATTTGTTTGTTCTTTTCACAGTCCATGGGATAGTCAATACTCTTCTCCAACACCACCACTCAAAGGCATCGATTCTTCTATTATCATTCATTGTCCAGCTCTAAGATGCATAGCAAGTGACTGAAAAGACCATGGCTTTAATCAGGTGCACCTTAGTCTTTAAACAGACACCACTATTCCTTAGTACTTTGGAGCGGTCCTTGACAACAGACCTTCCCAATGCAATACTTCTTTTGGTTTCTCTACTGCTGGTATCAAGGGTGTTGATTGTGAATCCAAGTAAGATGAAACCATTTTTGAGAAGATGAAAACTCAAAGGTAAGCAATTTGAATTCATCAGCTGCTTCTTGAAAGAAAGATGAGCAATCTCCTATGGACAATGAGTTGAGTTTGATAGCCTGATATATTTATTTTTGGGAAAAGAGCATGAAAACATTATCACTTTCCAATCACAGTCAACTCTACACTAACTAGGTTGACTTTTCTAAATAATATATTGCCTTTAGGTTTTTCTTCTTATTATTCTTTCCTGAATAATTTAGTCCTAAAGCCATTGTTCACCATTTGCCAGTCACAAGCCCTACTGTGGTGGCTTGTGTGCTACTGTGATCCTGGAAGCCATGCCACTAGTACTTCAAATACCAATAGAATCACCATGGTACTAAGAAAAAAAGATCAAGGTACATTGAAGGTACTGGGGGGAAAAATAAGGTTCTAGAAATTGATGAAATATCAACTGAGGTCTTTTCAGTAAACAGAGGCAGCTCACTAGTCAATATCAAACATCCACATATGTTCTCATTCCAACTACAGGGTAATAGAGTCCAGAAAGTACAGAACAATATCACTGATATCACACTCAAGTAAAACTTTGCTGAAGATTATTTAAAAATTACTGAGACAGTATATTGACAAGGAACTACCAAAAATTCAAGCTGGATTCTTAACAGGCTTATGGAACAAGGGATATCATTATTGATGTCAGATGGAGCTTGGTTTAAAGCAGAAAAATATCAGAAAGTTTGTTTGTATTTTATTGAATAGGCAAAGGCATTAGACTGTGGATCATAACAAATTAGGGATAATATGTAGAAGAATGGTAATTCCAGAACACATAATTTAACTCAGGCAAAACCTGTATATAGACTTATGTATAGCAATTATTCATAAAGAACAAGGGAATAATGCATGGTTTAAAATCAGGAAAGATGTGTGTCAGGACTTTGTCCTTCATCCATACCTACTTGACCTATATGTCTAGTAAGTTATAAAGAAGATGGATCATATGAAGAAGAAAGTGACATCAGGATTATAGGAAGACTCATCAATACCCTGCATAACGCAGATGATACAACCTTACTTGCAGAAATTGAAGACTTAAAGCACTTACTACAGAAGATCAAAGACCCCAGCCTTCAATATGGATTACATCTCAACATATGCTGTTGTTGTTATGTGCCGTCGAGTCGCTTGAGACTCATAGTGACCCTATGTACAACAGCCCTAAACTCTGCTCTGTCCTGTGCCAATCGCATTGTCTCTGACACTCCCATCCCGATTATCCCAGTCACTGAATCAATCCACCTCACAGAGGGCCTTCCCCTCCTGTGCTGTCCCTCCACCCTCCCAAGCATGAGGTCCTTCTCCAAGGACCAGTCTCTCCTCACAACATGTCCAAAGTATGTTAGACTGTTAGACGGAGCCTCAGAATCCTTGCCTCCAAGGAGCCACCCAGTTTAACCCTTTCCAGGATGAATCTGTACATAGGGTTTTCAGAGGCCTGCTATTTCAGAAGTGGATGGCCAATCCTTTTTCCTAGTCTGTCTTAATGTGAATGTTCAGATTTAGAGAAGTATCAGACAGACCAGCAAGTTAAAGGTATATCCCTTATTGTGGAGTTAACCATTAGTGTCAGTGTTGTCCCTGCCTTTGGCATATGTGTCTTTACCCACTTATTTCCCTGCTCCACCATCCACCAGGATACCCATCCACTTCTACCCACTCCCTTCACATCTATCTCCCATTGACTAGCCCTTGATCTAATAGCTTATATATGAAGCTTCCTTGGCTTCTGTGATTCCAAACACATCAGCTGCTCGTAGTTCCTTATGTTGGGACCAATGGTCTCAACATATAAAAACCCTTAAAGTCCATACAAGTGGACCAATAGGCAACAACATGACAAGTAAAAGAAGGATTTTAAAATTCCTTTTACTTGGTTCTATAATCAACACCTATGGTAGTAGTAGTGAAGAAATCAAAAGAAACGTTGCATTGGGAAAATCAAAGATCTCTTTAAAATGCTAAAGAGCAAGGATACCAGTTTAAAGACTAAGGTATACCTGATCCAAGTCATGGTATTTCCAATTGTTTCTTACACAACTGAAAGTTGGACAATGAATAAGACTGAAGAAGAATCAACACAATTTAATTATGGGGCTGGTAAAGAGTATTATACATATTGTGAATTGCTAAAAGAACAAACAAATCTGTCTAGGAACGGGTGCAACCTGGGTGCTCCTTAGAGGCAAGGATGGTGACACTTCATCAAACAAGATTAGTGAATGTTGTCAGGATGTGCCAATCCTTAGAAAAAGATATCATGCTAGGGAAAACAGAGGGTCAGTGAAGAGAGAGGTAGACCCATTAACAACAGCAACAACAACATCCTAACCACAATAGCAAAGCCACTTGTAGATGTGACATCTGCATATAAGATGTCAGAGCCTGAACTAGGCAAGTGGGATGTCCTCACAGAGGACAGGTCTACTATGAGGATTCAGAGTCCTAGGAATGAGGAGGTGACACAAAGATGAGCAATCCACAGTAAGGTATCAGAGCCAGGAAGGATAAGGCATCTACATGAGGAAAGCCCAGGGCAGAGTGTCAAAGCTCAAGCAGTGTGAGGCAGTGCCTCAGTCTCCCATCCTCACCACCTTCTTCCCTCTCCACGCCCATACCCATCTTACCCTTGTAAGGATGGGAGACTGAGTCAAGGGAACTGATCAAATAAGCAAACATGTTAAGGGGGGAAAACTAGATTTCTTACTAATGGAGAAAGGGTTTATAAATGTGTACACTGAGGATTTATACTAATGTTAGCAGTTCAAAATTGACCAAACACACAATCAAAATGCATTAATAATTACTGGTGACTAGACTACAAAAGTTGGTGACAATAAGGATGGAACAGTAACTGGAAAGGATGGACTAGAAATGAGGCTGGAGATAGAATGATCTCTTTTTATGCATTTAATGATGTATTCACAGCCAACACTTAAAAAAAAATACACAGCACCACAACAAGACAAAGGTAAAAAACCCAATTGAAAATTTGGCACAGGATATGAACAGACACTTCACCAAAGAAGACATTCAGATGGCTAACAAACACATGCAGAAATGTTCAAAATCCCTAGCTCTAAGAGAGATGCAAATCAAAACAACTATGAGATATCACCTCACCCAAGTCAGAATAGCAAAATTTAATAGAACAGCAAGCAACAAATGCTGGTGAGGTTGTGGAGAAATTGGAACCCTTATTCACTGTTGGTGGGAGTGTAAAATGGTGCAATCACTATGGAAGGCAGTATGACACTTTCTCAAAAAGTTGGAAATAGAAATACCATTTAACCCAGCAATTCCACTACTGGGAATATACCCCAAAGAGACCATAATTGCCACCCAAGCAGATATATGCACATCCATGTTTATTACAGCTTTGTCCCCACTCCCAAGAAAGGTGACCCAATAGAATGTGGAAATTATAGAACTATATAACTAATATCACATTCAAGCAAAATATTGCTGAAGATCTCCAAAAACGGCTAAAACAGTACATTGACAAGGACTTGCCAGAAGTTCAAACTGGGTTTAGAAGAGGCACCATGGAAAATACTGCAGATACCAGAAGAATTTCTACATGTCTTTTATTGACTATGCAAAAGCATTTGACTAGGTGGATAATAACAAATTAAGGCTAACATTGAGAAGAATAGGAATCACAGAACATTTCATTGTCTTTATACAAAATCTATAAGAAGATCAAGAATCTGCTATTCGAATAGAGCAAGGGAACATTTTTTGTTGTTGTTATGTGCCTTCAAGTCACTTGTGACTCACAGCAACCATGTACAACGGCTCTGAACCCTGCTCTATCCTGAGCCAATCTCACTGTCTCTGACACAACTACCCTCATTACCCCTGTCACTGAGTCAATCCATCTCTTTGAGTCTTCCTTTCTTGCGCTGTCCCTCCAAACTCTCAAAGCATGATGTCCCTCTTCAAAGACTAGACATTCCTTGAAACTTCCTGCAACTTGCCCAAAGTATGTCAGATGGAGCTTCAGAATCCTTGCCTCCAAGGAACAGCCTAGGAACACCATTTGGTTTAAAATCAGGAAGGATGTGTGTCAGAGATAGATTCTTTTGCTATGTCTATTCAATTTGTATGTTGAGCAAATAATTTTTTTAAATTTTTTATTATTTTTGTGTGCGTGTACCGTGAAATCAGATTTGACTGGTACAGGAGGAGATTGTCCCTCCTTTCCCGGCAGAGCGTCTGGTGGATGAGCAAATAATTTTTGAAGCAGGACTTGATGAAGAGGAATGTGGCATCAGGACTGGAAGGCGACTCATCAGCAACCTACATTATGCAGATGGCATAGCCTTACCTGTGGAGAGTGGAGAGACTTAAAACACTTGTTGCAGAAGATCAAGTACTATAGCCTTTGGTATGGATTGCATCTCAACATCAAGAAAATAAAGGTCCTCAACACAGGGACAACAGTCAACATCATGATAGATGCAGAAAGGATTGAAGCTGTCAATGATTTCATCTTCCTTGGATTAATACTCAATACCCTGCTACCAGCAGTCAGGAAATCAGGAGACATATTGCATTGGGCAAGTCCATTGTCAGCGATCTCTCCAAAATACTTAAGGGCAATGATGTCAACTTGGTGACTAGGGTATTCCCAATTCAGGCCATGCTCTTTTCAGTCACTTGCTACGTATCTGAGAGCAAGACAATGAATATGGATGACAGAAGAATTGACGCCTTTGTGTTATGGTGCTGGAGAAGGTACTGAATATCCTATGGACTGACAAAAGGACGAACAGATATGTCATGGGGAAAGTGCAGCCAGAGTGTTCACTGGAGGCAGAGAGGGTGAAGTGGTGAAGTTTTGCCTTATGTTGCTAGGTGAGGATATTCCTTGGAAAGGGATATTGTGCTTGGAAAGATGGAGGGTCAGCAAAGGAAAGGAAGACCAAAAAATCAGATGGATTGACACGGTGACTGCCGTAGTGGACTCCAGCGTATCCAGGCTGATGAGGACAGCATAACAGAAGGCAGGGTTCAGGTCTGTTGTTCACAGGGTTACTATGATTTGTACTGGACTCAATAACAACTTAACAACTTAACAACAATGACAACAAAAGCAATTGTGATTATATAGGGAGTTCTACTGATTTAGTGGATAATGAGTTGTAGTGCCAAACCAAAGGCTGGTAGTTCAAATCCACTAGCTGCTCAGTGGGAGAAAGACAATCTCCTCCTGTGCAATTTACAGCCTCTGGAAACTCACTGAAGGGTCAGCTATGAGTCAGTTCTGACTTGAGTGCAATGATAAGTGAATGGTTGTGATTATGGAGAAGAATGACCTCATTTATTCAGAGGTGATAAAGAGTTCTCGGAAAAATCCATTATTTTGTGTTGTACTTGCAAGCTTTCGATAACTGAGATTATTTCAAAATAGAATAGACTTCTACAAAAATACCGATCTTAGTAGAAATATTTTTTACATTTTGGATTTCTTCCCATTCATATAATACAAATCTTACCGACAAACAGTGTTAAAATTGTCCAAACCCATGTACAAGTGAAATGTCAAGAAGCTTGGCTTGTCTAGAAATTGAATGTCAGGAAGCTGCAGAGGAATGTTCTAGGGGAAAGTGGCGAGGGTTAAGGTTGGAGTCTTGAGTTGGGAAGTTTACATATGACCTTGAAGGCCATGGAAGCAAAGCAACATGAACAAATTCCCAGTTTTGGAAGATGGCAGCTTTGTGTTGAATGAACTGTACAAGGGCAAAAATGGAAGCACAGAGGTCCTGGTTGCTTGGACTAGGTGGGAGCAACAAAACAGTGATAAAAAGTCATTTTTGAAATATATTTTCCCCCTTCTAAGGATCAGTGAATGAGGGGAAGACCCTCAACAAGGTAGACTAACTCAGTGATTGCCGCAATGGGCTTAAGTGTGGGGGTGGCAGAGGATAGGACAGGGTACAGATCTGTGTAGGGTCACTCTGGGTCATACTCAACTTGACAGCCCCTAACAACATTTGTATTGTTTGCATGCAATAATCTACATACAATGTGCTTCACTCATGTACATTGTGTTTTATAACATCTTTCATTTACACTGTGCTTCATACATTCACATAATTATATTTTATAAGTAATTACTATTGATCTCTGACTATTACTACTCTGTCTTTTCAAGACCCTGTTGAATTTTACTTACTCTTTCACCCCCTCAGTCGCTCATTAACTTAGTCTATCCTAGTGATTTCCACCATTCCCCCCTTTTCCACGTGAGTCCTCCTTTCCCCTTTGAGCATTTACACACATCTTACCCAGTTATCCTTTTATTTTTTATAATAATGATCTTATTCAGTTTGAAATGTACTTTTAAAGGACAGTTTACTATCCTTGCTGATGGACTGGATGAAGGTTAGAAAGGAAGAGAACCAAGGGTGACTCTAAGAATTCTGGATGGAGAAACTGTGTGAATTAGAGTCATTACGGAGAAGGGAACAATTGAAAATTGACTGAAAGTATGCATATTAACATCAGAAGTTAGTAGTGATAGGAAAACTATGTGTCTCAGACAGTAAAGTGGGATGAAAGCTTGATTAAAGGAAGTTTTAAAGAATGGGAAGCAAGGGCATAAACACAGCAAGCACAGATGTAATACGATTTGGATATGGTAATGATTTGGGTCATTCTGAAGTGAGGTACTCAGACAAGGGAAAAGTATAGTCATTAAGATGTGCAGGCAGAAATGAACTTGGCTTGTCCTATAAACAGAGAAACCTGACCTAACTCAAGGAAGAGGAACGTGTTGGGCAATAGTGGGAAATAGTACAGGGAGGGTGGAGCCAGGTTATGAGCAGCCGGAAGGCCAGGCATAGGTGTTTAGACTTGATGTAGTAGGAAATAAGAGTCATGAGATAGTTTTTGATTAGGGAAGCGATATGATGAAAGTTTTATTTAAAGAAGATTAGACCAGCAGTGGTATGTGGGCTAGTGGGAGGCTGTGGAAGGGCCTAGAGGGTCTGGCAGCAATTCAAATGGGAGAGAATAATGAAAGTCTGAACTCAAGTTTTGGCACTAAGAATGGAATAGAAAGGAAGGGCTTGGGAGAGTTTTAAAACTTGACTAAATAAGAGAATGGAGGTTTTTAGGAAGGGAGGGTCCTTGGAAAAGGACATCAAGCTTGGAAAGGGGAGGGTCCTTGAAAGAGAGTAAGACCCTTAGCAAGATGGATTATTGGCCCAGTGACTGTGACAATGGGCTGAAGCATATTAGAGATGACAAGGATGGCACAGGGCAGGGCAGGGTTCAGGTCTGTTGTTCAGAGAGTTGCCATGAGTTGTCAACTCAATGGCACCTAACAACAACAGAATGACTTCATGATTCTGGGCTTGAGACATTGGGAAGATAAAGCTGATGGTGAGAGACAAGGAAGATGGGCAGGGAAACTTGCTCTGGTTATTGCAAGGAAAGATAATGATGCCAGGGAAGATGAGTATCTGGATTTGACATGACAATGGAACCGACTAGTTGAAAGTTTAAGGCGGGGGAATTAGAGCTCTGGGCGTACTTAGGGCTTGAGGTAAGGCATTTACTTGGGAGTTAACACGCACATGTGATGCTTGGAGTCATGAGAAAGGATGAGCCCTTCAAGGGCACGGGTGCAGAGCTGGAAGAGCATATGTCACAGACCTTGGAGATGTTGAAGGAGGTCCACAGTGAAGGGTGGGATGAGGAAAGAGAGAGAGAATGAGAAGTAGATCCTCTAGACAGAGGGAGAAGTATATAATAGTATGGAAGTAAGAAGGAATATTATAAAAAGATAGCCAACACCATAAAATAGGCCAAGAATGAAAGAAGAACTCTATTAATTAGAAAATCACTGTTTATTTTTAGGAGAGTAGTTTGAATAAGTGAAGGGAGGAAGGAGAGAAAAAGTCCATTTTCAGGGTCAAAGGGTAAGTAAAGGGGTATATGCAGTAAATAGAAAACATCCTTCAAGAGATTTGGTAAAGAAAGAGAGAAAACAGTGTTATAATGTTATAATGTAATGGATAATAAATATCTTT
>NW_006399901.1:709161-720985 GCF_000299155.1 Elephantulus edwardii | reverse complement strand
GTCATGCTTAGGAGGGTGGAGGAACAGTGCAAGAAAGGAAGACCCTCGATAAGATGGATTGATTCAGTGAGTGGTGTAATGGTGGTAGATGTGTTAGAGACAATAAGATTGGCACAGGACAGAGCAGAGTTTAGGGCTATTGTACTTAAGGTTTCTGTGAGTCACAGGTGACTTGACAGCACATAACAACCACAAACAACAACATACCAACTTCACTGAAAATTTCCTCTTGTCCTATTCTGAGAATTTCAAAGTCTTACTTTTGAAAGTCAGAATTATGGCAAAACTATTCCAAACCATGGCGGAATTGGAACTCTCTATGTGTTCTCATGTAAGGAGTCCTGGTGAAATAGCATGCTACCAAGTGTTCTTATTAGTGATAATAAGTGATATGAAAGTATCTGTGTTGATTTTCAAACTATATCTTATGAATATTTTCTCCTTAAATGTAATCTAGAGATGTTATGGAGAACTCTGATTAGACACAGTATGAGTAACAAATTTTCAGAGAACATTGTTATTATCTATTTAATAAAATAGTTTTCTGAGATATTTATTTCCAAGTGCACACTGTTGGCTTATAGAATCTAAGTCCATTTTGATGTAAATTCTTTCAATATAATTTTTTTTCATGTTCTTACAGTACAATAAAGTGGTTTTCACGTTACAATAAAGTGGTTTTCATGTTAACATTTTTCTTAGGCAATATTTTACCAACATTGTATGAAGCAGTGAATATTATCTTCATTTTGCAGACTATAATATCCAAAGGGGGGAAATGCATTATTTGTCTTAAAAACCAGTTCTTGACAAGTTTTTCCTAAGAAAATAAAATGTATTGATTTTTAGGTAGAGACAATAGATTAATAAACATGTTTGTTCAATTTCATCCTAAACTATTTAAATATGACCGTAAAGATGTTGATTTAAATGTCTGAAATCTAAAAGGATAGAAATAAGAAGAAGAAAACAGCAATAGCCTTTCTACAAACGTGGCGTCAAAAATGAAGAAGGAAGCCCTTGCCCCTCCCAAAACTGAAGCCAAAGAAAAGGCATTCAAGGCAAAGAAGGCCATCTTGAAGGGCATCCACAGCCACAAAATAAAGAAGATCCATGCATCACCCACCTTCTGGTGGCCTAAGACGCTGAGACTCCGAAAGTAGCCCAAATATTCCCAGGAAAGTAACCCCTGGAGAAACAAGCTTGATCACTATGTCATCATCAAGTTTCCCCTGACCACTGAGTCAGCCATGAAGAGACAGAAGGTAACAATGCACTTGTGTTCATTGTGGATGTCAAGGCCAACAAGCACAAAATGAAACAAGCTATAAAGAAGCTCTATGACATAGAAATGGCCAAGGTCAATAGCTTGATTAGGCCTGTTGGAGAGAAGAAGTCCTGTGTTCAGCTTGCTCCTGACTACAATACTTTGGATGTTGCCAATAAAACTGGGATCAATTAAACTGATTCCAGCTGGCTTATTCTAAATGTCAATTTTCCTCACCAACAAAAAGAAAACAGCAATGACATTTTGCAAGTGGAAAAGCCAAAGAATGAGAGGGAATGAAGTTATTGGGCCTAAGAAACCACACTAGTAATGGAGGACCAAACTAGCAAGGACCAATCAAAGGCACAGTCTGTGGAAATCTCCACTATCGAGTATTACTGGGAGGGGGAGTCAAAAGGATGATTGATGAGGTAAAATAAGGAAGAGCCACTGAAAGATATTTATGAAGCAGTTATGTTCCCTAGTTGTTCCCCTTCTGAACTTGCAGAATCAAACAGTGGCTCTTCTCCCACCATGGTATAAAATCAGAAGTTTTGATTCTTTGGAAATAGTGATAGAAGACCTTTGAATAGTGGGACATAAGGCACACTGAAAATAGGAGAATTCAGTGAAAGTATTCCTATTGATGTGATGTGTAGCAAGCACACTAGACTGCTAACCTAAGGTCAGTCGTTGGAATCTACCAGCATCTTTACAGGAGAAAGATGGGTGGTCTCCTACCACTAAAATTTACAACCTGGGAAGCACCCCGCATGGGCCTAAGTATACTCTTCTGGCCATTTTGAAAATTTTCTTGAGCAGGATTTTGCTTGCAGAGGAAGATCAAAGACGGCCCACCCGAGCGTCACATGGAGCTCACTGCCTCATGGAGCTCACTGACCCATGGCCTGCCTTCAGAAAGCCTTGGTTTGCGTCCTTGTCCTACTTCCTTTCTTGCTTTTTCAATCTTGAGCGGGTCTGCTCTCCACTCTGAAAGCCCCTTTTCCATTTGTGGAAGGAGGAAGTAATAATATCTACTCAGAGTTACAGTTAGACCACTTGACAGAAAGGAAGGGGACCATAATGGTGGTGCTCGAGCCAGAAGTGTGGTCCCCGGCCATGGTCTCCAGTATGGCACAAGGTCCAAACCTCTGAAGAACTTGGAGAGGGTGGAGCCTCTCAGCCACTGGGGAAAGCCACCTGATGCCAGGGGAGAGCTGCCTGGTGCATATGAGGAACTTTATCTAAGCCCATTTCCTCTACCTCCTCCTCCAGTACACCTGTGGCTAACACCGCCAAAGCCCTTTTTTTTTATTTTATAACTCACAAGATTTTTCTCTCTAGATTTTCTGCCTTTCCTATGAGTAACCTGAACACAGAGTCTTGTTCCAGAGTCTGAACCCTGAGCCCAGTTCCAGAGACAGAAGGGAAATATAGCTTCCTGCTAAGGACGTAAGTAAGGGTGGATGGAGCCTCGAGGTTCAGCCGGCCACTCCCACTAGACTCACCCAAACAAACACCTTGCAGTCAGAGGGCAGAAAAAGTCATGAAAATGTATTAAACTGAACAGGAAGGCAGGCAGCTTCAACTCAAGACCACCAGTCAAGTGTTGTAGTGGGCTCCGCTTCCCCTTCATCTCAACGTCCCTGGTCAGCATGAAGCAGCCAGAGAGTCTGTGCCTCTATTCCCAAATGGGAAACCCACAAATAAAAAAAGACAATCTCTTTGTTTAAAAAAAATTAATTACCATTGGATTATGCCCACCATTACCCTGTCTTTTCTAGTCCCTGCCAGATCTTTCTCATTTCTTTTACCCACTTCCTCCACCCACCAAATTGTGCAATCTTGTGATTTCATCCCTACCTATCATCACCTTTCTGCTCCCACCCTGTGCCCCCTTGGGTCCCCATACCTGGTTTTTTACAACAAATTTTTTAAAAGGGAGGGGAAAAATCACAGTCTTGGAAACCTGATGTTGAGTGGCCATGAGGCAGAACCAGCTCAGTGGCGGCAGGTTGGTTTTGTTTTATTATTCTTATTGATATCTTGATAAATCAAGGAGAAATGGAAATGGTCAAGGATCTAATCCTATTTGGATCAACAATCAATATGTGAAAGGTGGATGAAGAGTACCCAGGTTGGCCAAAGTATATAAGAGAAAAGGATGGTCTCCATACAAGGTACAGTACGTATGATGTTAACTGTCAAAGAACCAAGTGAGATTATGTATGTAGGTATAAATGTATATATGAGTACGTGTTGTGTGTGTGAATGCATATTGCTTTTGTTGCGTATTGTCGAGCCGAAAGCACAAACAGTTGACTCTCCTGTGGGTTCTCAGAGACAGTAAATCGTGGAGCAGTTGATGGACATGAATCGCGTACTTTTGCACTGGCAGCACAATTCCTCACCACTGAGCCACCAGAGCTAGAAATCAAAATAAGGAGTATGTGATTAGGCATCATCTGTATGACAACAGAATAAGAGGTGCATTGCCAAGTGGACTGGCGAAGGGAGCGAGGGAGGAAAATGTGCAACGATGAATGAATGAAAATCCAACTTTTCTGTAAACTTTCTTAAAAATCACAATTGAAAAATAAATTATACATGCAAAGAGGGGCAAAGAGAACTAAAAGAAAAGAAAATGAAAACCTCACTGCCATCAAGATGGTGCTGATTCATAGTGATCCTCCTTCAGGTTTTCGAGGCTGCTGTTCTTAAGAGGAAGAGATTGCCAATCTTTCTTCCTCAGAGGTGCTGTGCATATTTTTAAAAAAACACAATACAGCCCACTCATTACCCTCAAGTCAGAACTCACCCATACTTGGCTCTCTACTGGGTTTGCGAGGCTATACATCTCACAGGAGGAGATGGTCCATCTTCCTCCCTCAGGACAGCTGAGGGATTCTAACTGACAGGTATACCAGCGCAACTCCCTCCCAACTACAATGTCAGAGCTACCTGGGCACAAGCAGACATACTATATGTATACACATATGTATGCACACACACATAATATACCAAACCACACAGGGAACACAGTGATGGGTACTTCTAAGACATCACCTCATGCAACTTGTTTTCTTGATTTGAGAGCTTACAATCATAATTTCATGAAACTATTCAGTCAATTGACATAATATAATTTTTAAAGGTTATGTTTTACAATACGAGTTTGGTGTGTTATGCCTGGAGTCTCGAAACTTTGCTGTAACCATCTAAGATACAATCATTGGTTATATTCATCCAAAGGCAAAGAGAAAGAAGAAAATTCAAGATTCAGAGAAGAAATTAGTCTACAAGATAGACTATCTATAGAAATAATATAGCCTAGAAGTCTTATAATATACCTCGGCACTACAATAACTAAATGATGCCCAACCAGCAAGATCTGATCAGGACCACAGTTGATGGATCTTGATAGGATGGGAGAAAATCATGGAAGAGAATGAAAGTTCCTTAAGTATGCAGACTTATTAGAGGATTTCCTGAGACAACTAGCCACATAACAGACTGATTCCTAGAATAAAGACTATCAGCTGTGAGAACTACACACTTAAAGAAAATAATATATATGAAATGAAAAGTTCAGCAATTACTCTAAAGCAAAGATGGAAGGGTAACAGGAAAACTAGGTTACTGAAATCAGATCATCAAGAACAGAATTCAGGAGAATGTTGCTATATTATAAAAAATGTCATTATTGACCATATTGCTGTTGTTGTTGTTGTTGTTGTGTGCCCACGAGTCGGAACTGGCTCACCGATGACCCTCCAGTGGGTTTTCAGAGGCTGTAAATTGCACAGGAAGAGACTGCCCACCTTTCTCCCAGCGAGGAGCTGGTGGATTCTAACTGCCTGTCTTAGCGTTAGCAGTTTGATTCTTTACCATTGAGCCACTTCTTGTTGTTGTTGTTGTTCTTGTTGTGTGTCAAGTTGGAACTGACCCCTAGCTGGTTTCAGAGGCAGTTAATTCTAAGAGAGGAGACTGACTGCCCATCATCCTTCTCCCATGGAGCAGCGGGTGCATTAGAACTGTGTACCTTCAGGATTGCAGTGTAGCTTCTTACCACTAGGCCACTCGAGCTCCCTATTAAGTTAGTAGAGCTCCTTTTTACTGACAGTTGTTGTTGCTGTGTACCATAGAGTCGGAACGGACCCATAGCTGACCCTCCAGTGGCTTTTCAGAGACAGTTAATCCCACAGGAGGAGATCATCTAGCCTTCTCCTGCGGAGCAGCTAGTGGATTCGAACCACTTGCTTTCGGAATTGCAGTGCAGGTTCTGGGTTTTCAAATCAAGAAGAGCCTTGTATCATGACCGGAGATTTGAGGTGATGGTTCAATAAAATGTATATTGTTGTTTTCCTCTTCTTTACCACAGATGTTTTCAATACAAGTTTTGGGACACTAATTTAAATGCTAAAAGAATCCCTCTTCTTATACATTGTAATCTCACCTGCTTACCAGCAGACACTTTAGCTTCAACTGAAAGACCTGAAACACAAATAACAGTGTTGGTGAAAACAGACAAATATAACTCACTGCCATGGATTTGATTTGGCCTGAGCAACTTTGTAAGACAGAGCAGAACTGCCCTGTGAGATTTTCAAGGCTTGATCCTTATAGGCGCAGACAACTTTATCTTTTTCCCTTGCAGAGGCTTGGATTCGAGTCATAACTTTTTTGGTCAGCAGCCCAACACTTAACTACACCACCAGGGCTCCCTAATATATAATTCTACATAATCAGGTAACATCACATTATATTTTTTTCCCCAACACACAATTTCTAAAATCACAATAAAGCCTGTATTTAAAAATAAAACCAATAAAACTTAACTCAAGATTTACAACACTGTGTAAGAAATTTTGCAGTATTACTCTTTTTTCCCCCTTCAGACAGAAATTTCAGCCTTACTCTCTTTTCCTCCTGCAAACCCAATTTCTTTTAATGTTGGGATTTAATAATACCAACCAAAGTGATCCTACCTGAGATTACTCACTGTGCTCAACTTCTCTTCTACTATAACATATATCAATATTCTCTTTCCCCTCGCCTTGCTTGTTGTTGTTACATGCTGTCAAGTCATCTGCAATTCATAGCAACCTACGCACAATAGCTCTGAACTTTGCCCTATCCTGAGCCAGTCTCACTGACTGACACACCTAATCCCATTTCCCCAGTTACTATATCAATCCATCTCATGCAGGATCTTCCTCTCTTGAGCTATCCCTCCATCCTTCCAAGCATGATGTCCCTCTCCAAGGACTTGTCCCTCCAGGCCATGTGCCCAAAGTATTATGAGACGGAGCTTCAAATCCTTGCCTCCAAGGAGCAGCCTGGTTTCACCCTCTCTAGGACAGACATCTTTGTTCCCTTGGCAGTCCATAGTATGTTCAATATTCTTAGTACCACAACCCAAAGGCATCAATTATTCTTCTATCATCCTTAGAAATTGTCCAGCTCTCTGATACATAGCAGGTAATTGCAAAGACCATGGCCTGGATTAGGCACACCTTAGTCTCTGACATCTTTGCTCTTCAGTACTCTGGAGAGGTCCCCCACAGCAGACTTTCCAAATGCAACTCCTCTTTTGATTTTTTTTTCCCCTTAGGCAAGTGAAATATATTCAAGTCATCAGTGTGGCTTTTCCCACTCACAACAGGAAGAAAAGAAATTGCTGATGTACTATAGAATGATTCATATTAAAATCAAATTACTTATAAGAAAATCAACCAACTTTCATTCCTCTTTGCATAGTTAACAGAGGATAAGAATGCTATCCTATAATGCAAACAAGAAAAATAAGTGGAAAGAAATATCTCACTTGACAACAGAAACTTAGTGAAAGAGGAACAGAGGATGGTATGTGGTTTTAGGCCTGAATATTTTCTGTAGATAATGTGCCTCCTTCAACGTTTTCAATAATCATCTCCACTTCTAAGAATCTGAGCAATTCTTGCCAGCACTACAGTATATCAGACATGGCATATAAGCTTCTTGAGATGTGAAGTTAAGAAAATTATCAAACTATACCTTAAAGATGCAAAACTTCCATTCAGAGTTTAATGGGAGGTTTTGAAATGAAAAGACTTTTGTTTTAATGGCTGGAATACAAAGTAATTTACAAGGAACTCAGAAAATATCTTCCTAGTCCACCCTTAAATGATGCCATTTAATTCACATTCTTATTTTTTCCGGTAATATTTTACTACATTTTTGGTGAAAGTATGCACATCAAAAGAGGCTGCCGTTCAACAATTTGTGCACATATTGTTCAGTGACACTGGCTACATTCTTCACATTGTGTCAACATTCTCATTATTGTTCTAGTTGTTCTGCCTCCAATAACCTACTTTCCTTGGTATCCTACCTTTTCATTTTTGCTTGAGAATAACTGTTGACCATTTGGTTTTATAGAGACAAAATTTTAAAGAGGCACAGCACTCACAGGTGCTATTGCCTATGTTATCAGCTAATCTGCTACGTAGCTGAAAGGTGAGTGACTTTAGGGTTCATTTTTGGTTCAAGGTTTAAAGAGTATCTCAGGGTAAAGATTTTAGGGATTCCTCCTATATATAAATCTAGAATTTTTGAGGATTTGAGACTGTTCGCATATACTTTCCATCAGGATCCATTCATTGTGGCAGCGCGGCACCATCTAGTTCTTCTGGTCTCAAGATAGAAGAGAGTCATTGGTTCATTTTCATCTTTCTCTTTTGCTTTAGATGATTATAAAACAATAGTTACACTGTCACAAGCAATGAAACCTTAAAATAATGCTACAATAAGCACAGGAGTGCATATGTCAGCTTCTGTCTCTTCTCTTAGGCTGGGAGGGTATATACATAGAGGCGATTTCCTAGATTGGATTTTTTGAAAAGGAGAGATACTGTTTTCCATAGAGGTTGTATCTTTTCTGCCAGAAATGGATAAGAGTGGGAATCTCCTACACAACCTTGAAATTTTGCATTCTCTATATTTTGTCATTTCTCTCTATTGAGGGAACTATGGATTGCTGCGATACTGATCATTGTGCCTTTGTTCTGTCAAGTGCCATAATGGTTACACATGGTTGACAATATCTGGTTAGCTAACAGATTGAGACAGACTTGGAAGCAGGAGTGGCATCCATTTCCTAAACATACTTGTGGAAACTCTATAAACTTAGAGAAAGGACGATAGTTACAAGATTAAAGTCTTTTGTTTATGGCATTAGTAATAGATGGCACTTAACAACAACAACAACAATATATATTGCAAAGCCCTTGTATTGCAATGTTGTATTGCATTGGCTCGATGCCATTTGATTGCACTCTTGTTTGGGTTGAGGGTCAGTGTAGGTCGTTTTCTTTATTTAAGCCTCAGGTTTAGAGTCAATGAGACCTCTAGGAGGACACTTGAATTTAAGGCCAAGTCATTTTGGAAACTGGGTGGAGCGACTAGACTCTGTAAGATGGGCTTTCTTGTTTTGGTTTGAGGCTCATTGTAGAATGTTTGAATGTTTTTGTTTCTTTGATGTGTCAAATGTGATAATGGTTACCCATGGTGGACAGTGTTTGGTGGAGCTCCCTGATTAAAACAAGCCTGGAAGCAGGAGTGGCATCCACTTCCGAAATAACTTGTCTCTGGAAACCCTATGAACTTGGAGAAAAGATGGAAGTTATACAAGTGTTCAGGTCTTTTGTTCATAGGGTCACTATGAGTGGTCTATGACTCAACGGCACTTAACAACAACATAATAATTAATGAGGGAGCTCTGGTGGCCTCACAGTAAGAAGCTGCACTGCAGTCCCAAGGGCGCGTGGTTCCGCCAGCTGCTCCGCTGGAGAAGGATGAGCAATCTCCTGCTGTGAGATTAACTGTCTCTGAAAACCTACTGGGGATCAGCTGCAGGACGGTTCCAACCCAATGACAAACACCACCAGTAAATGATAGCACTTTTTCAAGTACTGTGTCTGCCCTTGTCTTTTGCAGCATTATTACGTCTTTAAAACAAGTCATTTACACTTCAATCAAAAGTATTGTTGCTGTTGTGTAGTGCTGAGTCAGAGCTAACTCATAGTTAACCCTCCTGCAGGTTTGCAAAGGCAGTAAACCACAAGGGAGGAGACTGCCTGGATTTCTCCTGTGAAGCCACTGATGGAGTTAAACTACCAGAGGTTGAGCTGACAAGGCAGCTCCCTACCACTAAGCCACCAGAACTCCCTAATCAAAAGTAACCATAGACTGACTTACATTTAGTTTTGCTTCTTACTTCTCTACCCCTGCTCTTGTTCTAGTGAAATATATGATGCCATTTGGCCATGAGTGTTAGGAAAATGGTAGCCTAGGACAGCTGACTGTTAAGTGACATTGATTCATCCCCTCCTCTAGAACCCTGAGAAACAGACATGTGGAGGAGGACAGTGAATCCCCAAGGAAGGGAGAGGAGGACTTCCCCTCTCAGACATCATAGAGGGTAAACCACCATTGATTATGGAAGAGTTTCACAAGAGAAATAACTCAAAGACAGCTCCTCACCCCAGTTCAACAGCTCAAGGAATGCCTATCTCTCCTTTTGCTCAACAGATGTCGCTAAGAGGATCTGTGACAGTGACAAGTGTCCCTCTTCCTGGAAAGCAAATACAGATTCAAGGAGTCATCCAGACCACTCAATCTTCTGAAATTCACCCACCACATATGCAAACTGCATCACCTTATCAGAAAGCGAGCTACCTCAGGAGTCCCCTGACAGCATAAGTTCCTCACAGAAAGCCCACAGGATCCCAGGAAAGCACTCATCTTACAGAAAATTCTCTAAGACCTATGCTCTGACCGTACATGGAGCAGAAAAGGGGGCAGAGAGAACTCTGCAGTCTTTGTGGTCTCTTCTCTGTCTTGTCAGACAGGTGTTGGACTGTATGTTACCACTGCCCCAAATGGAGACTTGTATCAGGCCACTTCAGGCACAGGTGGCCTACAGGGGCTTCAGACAATCTGTGTGAGAAATCCAGGCTATACTCAGCAAGGCACAGAAATTCTTCAGTACACACAGACCTCTAATGGACAGTAAAAACTTGTGCCAAACAACGAGATGGTACAGACGGCACCAGGAGATAGGCACATTTGAGATCCAAACCACAGTTTCAGCCGTTTCACTACCACAAACTTTGTGATGACACAGCCCATGGCTCTTACATCTCTGACAAGCCTGCCTCAGATGCCTGCCTCCCCCCTAACTCCCCAGTTGAAAAGAGAAATAAGGTTGATGAAAAACAGAGAAGCTGCCCAAGAATGTCTAAGAAATAAGAGTACATGAAATCCCTGGGAAATTGAATTGCCATTCTGCAAAATAAAAATAAATTTCTAATAGAAGAGTGTAAAACTTTAAAGAATTTTTATTCCCATAAAAGTAGTTGATGCTTAAAAAATATTTTTATAGATTTGTCTAAAAAGTAGATGGATTATTTTGTTTTAAAAATGGAGTTTTTAACTTAAAAAGTAAAACATAAAGCTCTTTATTTAGGTTTTAGCAATGCAAAAATAAATATCTTATATAAGAAATCTGGTGACAGATGATTAAGTGGAAAATAACCTCAAGAAAGCTACAGGAATAACTGGAAATTTTGTAAAAATTAAACCTACTTGAGATGCAAGAAGTGAATTTCCTTCAGCAATGTGAATATTCTAAATGAATAATAGTCAATAATACAAAAGTGTTAAATAAAAGAAAAAATTGGTGAACTGAATTCTTAAAAAAATAAATCTATGCTTTCAATGTTTGTATTACTTAATGTTTCCTGAAATGTACTGATTCAATAATATTATGTGAGGACAATGTGTATGTCCTTACATCTGTGAAAAAAATCCAAATTACAAATGTGAAAAGGAAAATTAGTAACTAAATATATCAATAATGTATTTTGATTATAGTTGTTCTATCGTGAAGACTTTTAAATGGATCTTGAGAATGAATGAATTCCCCCCACCCCCCACCGCAGGGGAGAGCGTGAATGCACTAGAATTTCCCACATTTGGGGAAATTGCAGGGATCAGCACATTCTGAGTGCAACAGAAAAGCCAAATGATTTTTGAGGTCTCCCAAATAGGCAACTAAGTACAAGAGGAATTCAGGTGTTAATTGCGTCAGTTTTATTAGAATGGAAAGGAAATTACTTAAAAGTTTGGTCATTTTAAATAGTTTATTTTTGTGCCACTCTGAGAATAGTGAGTTTTCTGCTAATCTGTACAATTTAATATATACTTATTCTGTGTGGGGGAAAAATGGAACAGAATGTGTACATGCTTTTAAAATGATACTAGAGGGATTTTTTTAAAAAAATAATTTTATACTGGTTTACATGCAAAGGTTATGAAGTTCATATACATTGTTTTTGACACTGGACTAGAGGATTTTTTTAAAACTCTCTGGACTGGAACCCTTATTCACTGTTGGTGGGAGTGTAAAATGGTGCAACCACTGTGGAAAGCGATGTGGCGCTTTCTCAAAAAGTTGCAAATAGAGATACCATTTGACCCAGCAATTCCACTACTGGGAATATACCCTAAAGAGAC
>NW_006399901.1:707789-709061 GCF_000299155.1 Elephantulus edwardii | reverse complement strand
TGTGTGAATATACCACAGCTTCTGTGTCCACTTGTTTGTTGCTGGGCACTTAGGTTGTTTCCAACTCCTTGCTATTGTGAACAAAGCCACAATAAACATGTATGTGGATATAATTGCTTGGATGTCAGTTATGGTCTCTTTGGGGTATAGTCCCAGTAGTGGAATTGCTGAGTCAAATTGTATCTCTATTTACAACCTTTTGAGAAAGCACCATACCGCCTTCCACAGTGGTTGCACCATTTCACCAACAGTGAATAAGGGTTCTAGTTTCTCCACAACCTCGCCAGCATTTGTTGCTTGCTGTTCTGTTAAATTTTGCTATTCTGACTGGAGTGAGATGATATCTCATAGTTGTTTTAATTTGCATCTCCCTTAGTGCTAGGGATTTTGAACATTTCTTCATGTGCTTGTTAGTCATCTGAATGTCTTCTTTGGTGAAGTGTCTGTTCATATCCTGTGCCCATTTTTCTACTGGATTATTTACCTTTATCTTGTTGTGGTGCAATAATCAAGACCTTAAGGAAGCTTTTTTATCTGTCTACCTAAAAGCAAAGTATTGTAACAAAATGTGCAAAGATCTAGAGTTAGAAAACTAAAAGGGAAGAACACACATCACATTTTTTCAAGCTGAAGAAATGAAGGAAAAAATAAAACCAAGCTTCAGGTTCAATGCTGAAAGATTCAAGGAGCAAAATGATGAATGACACAGGAAGTATTGGAAGAAGATGAAGGAATATATAGCATCATTGTACCAAAAAATTATTGGTTAACATTGAACCATTTTAAGAAGCAGCACATAATCAAGAACCAATGGTACTGATGGACTATCAACTGAGGTGTTTCAATAAACAGTTGCAGCCTGGACTTAGTCTATGATAAGAAATCTAGAAGACAGCTATCTGGCCAACTGACTGGAAGAGATTCCTATCTGTACTCATTCCTAAAAATAAAGATGATCTAAGAAAATGTGGAAAGGATAGAACCATACTATCAATGTCAGATGAAAGTAAAATGAGTTGAAACCATTTGCTGGCGCTGAGTTTTTGTGTTTTTTTTTTTAATGCATATACCAACTTTTCTGTTGTTGGTTATTGTAGCTAATGTTAGATGGAACTTGACTTGGAAGGATGGAGTACCAGAGAAATGTCTACCTGTGTTTCATTGATTATGCAAAGGCATTTGACTGTGTGGATCACAACAAACTGTGGCTGACTCTGAGAAGAATGGGAATGGGAATCCCAGAACATTTGATTGTGCTTATGTGAAACCTAT
>NW_006399901.1:686156-702307 GCF_000299155.1 Elephantulus edwardii | reverse complement strand
AGACTGAGAAAAACTGGATGAATTATGTTTACTGCATTGAAGTCTATGGGGGAGAGAATAGTTTAAAAGTATTCTATTTTAGGGCATTATGTTTATCATAAGAGTATGGAATGAGGGTTGGGGGATATGCGGGGGGTATTGTGTACCAATGAGGGAGTTTTTCTTTTGCTTTTCGGGGAGAGGATCAAACGTGGAGGTGGGGTGGGCGGGGAGAAGGGTGCAACAATGAATGAATGGAATTCCAAAATCTCTGTAGATGTTCATTGAAATGAAAAATTAATTAATCAATTAATTAATTAAAAAACAAAAACAAACAAACAAAAAACCTCTCTGAATGTGCTTACCAAAGTTTTTTGAATAAGATTTTATAATGAATTTCATGCGGTTAGCAGATTCTAAAAATAGATTATTACTAATGCAATTTTATGTTAGACAGTCTTCGGTAATGTAATGAAATACCAAATTCTTTATAGGTGGTTGTCACATATTTTTATTACTTGTTGTTGCTGGTAGGTGCCATTAAGTGGAGTACAACTCATAGTGATCCTACGAACAATAGATCTGAACCCTGTGCTATCCTGTGCCGTCATCCTCAATCTCTGACACACTTGAGCCCATTGCTGAAGTCACTGTGTCAAACCATCTGGCTAAGGGGTTTCTTTTCCTTCACTGACCATGACGTTCCTCTCCAATGAACAGCCAACGTATGTGAGGCAAAGCTTTATCGTCTTTGCCTCCAAGAAGCACTGTGGCTGCATCTCTTCTAAGACACAGCTGTTTGTTCCTTTGGCAGCCTGTGAGATATTCCATACTCTTCTCCAACAACACAGTTCAAAGGTATCAATTCTTCTCTGTCATCCTTATCCACTTACCAGCTCTCAGATGCATTACAAGTGACCAAAGAGACGATGGCCTGAATCAGGCACAGCTTAGTCCTCAAACTGACATCCTTACTCCTCAATAATTTGGAGAGGTCCCTGATCACAGACTTTCTCAGTGCAATATGTTTCCTGATCTTTTGACTGTTGGTACCAACTGTATTTTTTAAAAAAAATATATTTAGTATCAAACAGACTCATTGTTTTCCAGAGTAGCCATATCATTTTACAGCCTGCCAACAATGCATCTGGTTTCTCCATGGTAATCTGGTTTCTCCATGGTACCAAGTGTATTAATTGTGGATCTAATCAAGATGAAGGCATTGACAGTTTCCGTATTTTCCCCATCCATCATGATGTTGCCTATTGGTCCAGGGTTTTTTTCCTTGATGTTGAGATACAATCCATATTGAAGTCTGCAATGTTTAAACTTCTGCATTAAGCACTTCAAATCCCCCTCACTTTCAGTAAGCAAGGTTGTGTCAACTGAATAACAAAGGTTATTGATGACTCTTCCTTCAATCCTGATGCCACATTCTTCTTCATAGAGTCCGGTTAGCATAGAGATTAAATAGGTATGGAGAAAGGTTACAACTCTGATGCACACCTTTCTTGATTTTAAACCATGATTCTGTGGGCAGATTACTGAATGATCCAGGAAGCATCAAAAGAAGATGGAAGGGGTCCACAAAATCACTACATCAAAAAGAATTGGCTGAAACATATGAATTTCATGAAACAACATATGGTCAAGAGGCAACGGTGAAGAAGGAGGAAGTTAAGGCTGCTCTGATGGAATTGGAAAAAATCAAGGCTCCAGAAATTGACAGCAAGGACATGCTCACCAGGTTGTGCCAACAAATCTGGAGGGCAACTACCTGGCCCACTGACTGAAAGAGATTAATATTTATTCTCATCTTTTAAAAAAGGGGATCCAACAGACTATGGAAATTATCGAAGAATGCCATTAATATCACATGCAAACAAGATCCTGCTGAAGATTATACAAAAGTGACTGGAACAGCACGTCAACAGAGAACTGCCTGAAGTGCAAGCTGCCTTTATAGCCAATGTTAGATGGATCTTGGCTTAAAGCAGAAAGTACTAGAGGAATGTCTATCTGTGTTTCATTGACTATGCAGAGGCAGTTGATTGTGTGGATCACAACAAAGTGTGGCTAAACTTGAGGAAAACTGGAAATCCCAGACACTTAATTGTGCTCATGTGAAACCTGTATTTGGACCAGGAGGCAGTCATCAGAACAGGAAAAGGAAACACTGCACGGTTTAACACTTGTGTGTTCCAGTAATGCGTCCTATCTCCTTTTTAATTTATATATAGAACGGATTATCAGGTAGGCTGGACTGTATGGGGAGGAATGTGGCATCAGGATTGGAGGAAGACTCATCAAAAACCTGCATTACGTAGATGAAACAATCTTGCTTGCTGAAACTGAGGAGGACCTGAGGAGCTTGGAGCTTGCTGCAGAAATTTGAAGACTGCAGTCTTCAATACGGATTGAAGCTCAACATCAATAATATGAAGATTTTTACCACTGCGCCAATTGGTAGGAAGAGAATGAGATTAACAATTTCAACTTGCTTGGTTCCACAATCAATACTCTTGGCACCAGTAGTCAGGAAATCAAAAGACAAATTGCATTTAGAAAATCTCCTGAGTAATAATGAAGAGCAATGATGTCAGTCTAGCAACTAATGTCTATCTGATCCAGGTCATGGTCTTCACAATTACTTGCTATGCATCAGAGATCTGGACAATAACTAAGGATGATAGGAGAATTGTTGTCTTTGTTTTGTGGTGCTGGAGAAGAGTACTGAATATACCATGGACTGCTAAGAGAACAGGTCTGTCCTGGAGAGGGTGAAATTGAGCTGCTCCTTGGAGGCTAGGATTTTGAAGCTTCATCACACATAGTTTGTGCATGTTGCCAGGAGACACCAGTCCTTGGAGAGGGACACTGTGCTTGGAAGGGTGGAGGGACAGCACAGGAGAGGAAGACCCCAGATGACATGGATTGACTCAGTAACTGGAGTAATGGGAGTAGATGTGGGGGAGTCAGTGAGACTGGCTCAAGATTAGAGCACGGGTCAGAGCTGTTGTATAGAGGGTCTAAATTAGACAAACTAATTTATTGAATAACTGTCACTGTTAAAGAATTCGTTCTGAGAAAGTAAAGAAACTGGAAATTTTAAAAAAAATTTCAGAAGTACTAACTCAATGATATAAATATCCAGGTTGTGTGAATTCCACCCCTGATAAAATATTCTCAGAAAATAGGAAAAAAATCTCTCACTTGCACAGTTATTTCAACACTATTTTAAAAGAACACCAGATACTAATCTAAACGTTTGAAATCAGGGAAGTGGTATATTGCCTAAAGGAAACAAAAATTGATTACACTTTTTGTTATTCATTAAACTTTTAATGTAGAAAGATTAAGGTGGGGCATATTTGTAAATGCCATAGTAAGTATAAAAAGAAGACAAATTTACCTACGCACCATGATTAAAACCATATACAAATTGTACACCAATGCCACTGCAGCATTATTTTTAACAACCAAAAGGTGGAAATAATCCAGTAGTCCATTTACAGATGAACAGAGAAAAATAAGGTGGAATATACATGCTCTGACACGTACCAACCTTAAAACATTATGTTACATGAACTAGGTCAGACAGAAAGGGACAAATATCATATGATTCCATGTATATAAAATATCTAGAGCAGAAAATGCATTGAAATAAAAAACAGATTAGCGGTTACCGTGGGCTGGGAAGAAGGGGATATAGGAAGTTACGGCTTAAGTGGTATGAGGTTTCTATTTGGACTTCAGGAAGAAGTTTTAGAGAAAGACAGTGGTGATGATTGCACAATATTCTGAGGGTGACTACTGTCACTGAAATGTACATTAGAAAAGAGTAACAGGACCCTCCCCCAGGAGTCCTTCTAAACTGCCCCCTTGCTGCCCTGGGGCAAACATTTTGTATGGAGGGATGGAGCCACCGTTGTCCAGGTAGCCTTCACTCCCCTTCGTGGGTGCTCCCATGACAAGGCTGTTCTTGACCCTCATCTGGAAGGGGGTGGCAGGGAGGGGAGAAGGCTGTGGAGGATGGTGGTTACCTTTTTTTCTTGGCCAGCCCAACCTTTTATTACCTTTGTAAAAAGCATGTGCGTATTTATAGTGTTTTAGATTTTTTATTCTAACTTTTGTATCTTAAGAGCAGAGCATCTGATTAAGCATTGTACCCCTATTGTTAAAGATCTGTGTCCTCCCGCCTTCTCTTCCCCCTAAGTGCCCTTCTAATAAACTTTTCATTGACGAGAAAAAAAAAAAAGAAAAGAGTAAAAATGGCATATTTTATGTATATTTTACCCTAACAAAACTATGTGTAAATGTATGAGTAAGGGCTGAAGAAGAAACGATAGATAAAAATAAAAACCTTATTGACAGGAAGATGTAAGAGTTGGAACATATGTATTTTATTTTTAAATTATTTTGTTTATTAGACTGTTGTTGTATGCCGTTGAGTTGGAACCAACTCATAGCTGACCCTCCAGTGGGTTTTCTGAGGCTGTAAAAGGCATAGAAAGAGATTACGCTTTTTCCTATGGAGCAACTGGTGGTTTCGAACTGTCGGCCTTTGGATTGGCAGTGCCACTCCTTACCACTAAGCTACTAGACTACTACCATGAGGCTAAATTATTTATGGTCTTGGAGAGGGTGAAGCCAGAATGTTCCCTGGAGTTAAGGATTCTGAAACTTTGTCTGACATACTTTGGGCATGCTGCAAGGAGGGACTGGTCCTTGGAGAGGGACATCATGTTTGGCAGAGTGGAGGGGCGGGGAAGGAGAGGAAGACCTTTGATGAGATGGATCGATTCTGTGGCTGGAGCGGTGGGAATAAGCGCGTTTGAGATGGCGAGGTTGGCACAGGATAGTAGAGCATATAGAGCTCTTGTACATAGGGTCGCTATGAGTCGCAAGCGACTCGATGGCACATAACAACAACAACAATATCTCTAAAAATTTCAAGAGGAAGATCTCTCTGTTAAATTAAAAAAAAAATCTCTGCACCTAAGAGTCGTTTTCAACTACTGCCTTCTGAGATTGCACAAAATAAATCAACTTCAAATACTTGAAAATAAAAATCACAAGTTTTTTAGTAGGTGCACTCTGATGACACCTGAAAAAGAAATTAGAGCAACAGCGCAAACAGCAGCAAGACCGAGTAAGAAGACTCACCCCTCATACACGGGCAGTGACAGCAGACCCAGACTTGACAGATATTTCACAGGGAGAATGAGAGGAAATGGCAACTTAGAGGAGGTGGGAAGTGAGGAGAAAATAATGTTCATGTCATGTTCAATGTACATGTTCAAGGTCAGGTTGTCTGGAAAAATGATGGTGCAATGCCAAGATCCAGAATGTGGAAGGAAGAGGTTACTTGATTGGTAATTAAGATTCTATTTGGAAAGGTTGAATTTAAGGTGTTTGTAGGATGGAAGTATCAATGCTGACAGGAGGAAACAAAACCCTATCAGAGAGAATAATAGAAAGATAAAAGCAAAAATCAATTAAGTAGAAAGCAAATGGAACAAACAATAGAAATCAGAAACACAACAGAACGATGACTTTTGAACAAGAAATGAATAAAAATACAAATGAGGCAAAAATAATCAGCAAAGGTGTGGAAAAAGAAAAAATAATTACAGAAATCTATGACATTTTTTATATGACAAAGGCTCTCCATGGATTACCTTATAACAAAAAGTACGAGCACCTGAAAGTGGGAGAGAGAAAAGTGAGGTGTTCATGTTTTTTACGTATGCTGTTACCAAAGAAGATTTCTTAAGATTTTTTAAAAAATCTTATGATTCTGTCACCGTTTTCCCTTTTAAAAGAAGTACATAAAGATCATAGATGGCAAAACTATAAAAAGTGAAGGAAGGATTATCCTAAAAGTTAGGAAAATGCTGACATTTGGAGAAGGAGGAAGGACTATGTGATGACTTCTATGGTTGTCTGTACATGTTGTTGTTAAGTGCCATCAAGTCACAGGTGACTTATAGCGATCCTATGAACGAAAGACCTGAACACTTGTATAACTTTCATTTTTTCTCCACGTACATAGGGTTTCCAGAGACAAGCTATTTCGGGGGTGGATGCCACTCCTGCTTCCAAGCCTATTTTAATCTGGAAGCTCCACCTAACACTGTCCACCATGGATAACCATTACAGCATTTGACACATCAATGTCACAGTGTTCAACATCACAGCAACCATGAGTTACCTCTGTACAGCAAATGGACAGGCCAGTGCTATACCACTTAGAAGAATGTTTGACCAAAAACAATTAAAAGCAGGCCTGAGGACCACAGATTAAAATCACCCACCTTTGGCTTGGTGGCATTACTTTCTATCCACTAGGCCAACAGAGCTCTCTTTATGACTCACAGAAATTCTATGAACAACAGATCGAACCCGTGCCCTATCCTACACCATCCGCACAATACGAGACACACTTGAGCTCATTGCTATAGTCATCATATCCACATATGTGTTATATGTGCGTGTATGTGTATATGTGTGTGTGTATTTCAAGATAAAATAATTTTAAAAGGCAATCAAATAGGATTCTACATGTGTATTTATTAATGTTTCTATCTACTGCATGAAAGAATCCTTAATTTTAAAAAAATCAGTGCACACTATACTGTTACAGGAGTGGTGGCACGCCATTAAGCAGATCTCAATTCACAGCAACCCAACAGAACAGATTAAAACTGTCTCGTGGATCTCTTAGGTTGTAATGTGAATAGGAACAGATTGTCACGGAGTTGCTGGTGGGCTCAAACCATTGATCTTTCAGTTAGTAGCTGCATGCTTACCAATTGTGCCCCAAAGGTTCCTTAAACACCGCACTAGACTTAATAAATTCTTCCATATTGTTAACTGGAAGACAGAGAATTTAATCAACATAATTTGTCAAAATGTCCACATCTTTAAACATGTGTTGTTGTCATTGTTGGGTGTCATCGAGTCAAGTACAACTCACAGCAACCCTAAGAACAACAGCTCTAAACCTTGTAACATCATCATCCTTTGACACCATCCTGTGACATCATCATCCTTTCTAACACCCTTGAGCCCACTGCTACAGGCACTGTGTCAATCCATCTGACTGAGGGTCTTCCTCTCTTGCCTATCTTCTGCAAGTGGAGACCTTTCCAAGTACGATGTCACTTTCCATAGAAGAGCCTTTCCTAACAACAGGCCCAAAGCACATGAGACATTTTTGCCTCCAAGTGCACTCTGGCTTTACTTTGTGCAAGATCTATCAGTTTGTTCTTTTGGCAGTCCATGGAATATTCAGTACTCTTCTCCAACACCACAGCTCCCATCAATCTGTCATCCTTATCCCTGTCCAGCTACCAGATGTACAACAAGTGATCGAAAAATCATGGCTTGAATCAGGTATACTTTAGTCTTAAACTGATATCATTGCTATTCAGTGATTTTGAAAGGTCACTGACTAGACCTTCTCAGTGCAATCTGTCTCATTGTTGAAGTCACTGTGTCAATCCATTTCATTGGGGGGTCTTCCTCTCTTTCACTGGTCATTCATCTTTCCAAGCATGATCTGTCTTTACAAAAAATAGCCTCTCCTAGCAATATGTCCACAGTATGAGAGAAGGAGCTTTATCATCTTTGCCTCCAAGGAGCACTCTGGCTGCACTTTGCCCAAGACATATCTGTTTGTTCTTTTGGCAGTCCATGGAATATCCAGTACTCTTCTCCAGCACCACAATTCAAGGACATCCGTTCTTATTCTGTCATCTTTATTTACTGTTCAACTTTCAGGCACATAGCTGGTGATTTAAAATACCACGGCTGGAATCGGGCACATCTTAGTCTTCAATCTAACATCATTGCTGTCAAGTATTTTGGAAAGGGCCCTGACAGTGGACTCAGCCAACGTAATACACCTCCTGATCTCTCCAGCCCCACCCCCAGTTACCTCGGAGTGTATTTAAACTAAGAGAAAAGGGTCAGAATGTTTTCATGCAATACATACTTGGTTTTTTAAATAACAATTATGATAAATAGCAGAAAGAATTAAGAAATGCTGTACTTGTGATCCATACAAAACATCAACATTTGGAGTTGTACATAATTAAAGAAATATCTCAAACACTTTCAAAATACTGTAGTAGCCAATATATGAGAGGCATGCCTTAGGTGGGCACAGGAATGCAGTTTAGAAAAGAAAAAAAAAATCACATGGAAACTATTCCATTTCTTCAAAATCACTGAACAAGAAAAGCAACATTGAACTTCACATACTGATTTTACACAATTTCTATACAGTACCTTGACTTAAATCCAAGAGCAAAAGTTAAGACTCTCCTCCTCTATTTTTGGTAAACAACTGCATGGTAAACTTGGATGACTTTCCCCCCAGGATTTTATCTGGGAGTAGCCTTTTATACTTTTTTATTTAAAAGAGGGCAGGTTTGGCACTTTTATACTGATGTCACCAATGTTAATATATTTCTTGGGATCTCAGGAAGATTCATATTCTTTACAGCTGATACAGCACAGGCTGGAGCTCATGCTAAGCCAGCCTGAGATTTCTCCAGTTTATTTTGTGCGTCAGTTTGTGTAACAATCTCATTCATGTTGGTCTCTAATATCATTCCCCCCTCACCATTTCTGCAAGAATATTGGGAACCTTCTCTACATGGAAAATTAAACTCAGTTCACAGACATTTTCAAAACACTTGTCTAATGTTTCCACAAATAAAATACTTGAATTATATCTAAAATAGCAAGTTCACTTTCTGAAAAATCCACACAGAAGACAAAATACAATGTTGCATAATGTCTATAAATCAGTTTGTTGTCAGATCCTCCTATTAACAATCCTCCTTCTAGGAAATTGCAAACATTTTCATCTCTTTTTCTATACCAAATGGAATGTCTCCCTGATGATTTGTTGTTGTGTAACTTCACAGTCATGATACAGCACAGATGTACCTTGATAACACCATTCTAAGTGAAATAAGCTCTGCACAAACATGGACGGTCAAAAGAACAAACAGATGTGTCTTGGAAAGGTTGCAGCCAGAATGCTCTTTGGAGGCAAGAATGATGAATGGCTTCGCCTCCCATACTTCGAGCATGTTGCTAGGAGGGTCTATTCCGTGGAGAGAGACACAATATTTGGAAGGATGGAGGGTCAGTGAGGGAGAGGAAGACCATCAACCAGGTGGATTAACACGGTGACTGCCACTATGGACTCTAGTGTGTCAGGAAGTATGAAGAGGGCACAGGATATGACGGGGTTCAGATCTGCTGTTCATAGGGTTACTATGAGTTGAACTTGACTCAACAATGCCTAACAAGAACAACAACTTTCATAAAGGATCTAGAAGAGGCAAATTCATCAGGACAGAAAGTAGAATAGAGGTTCTGAAGGCAGGACGTAATGGGAAGTTACTGACTTTTATTGCTTAATGGGTTTACAGTTTCTATTTGAGAAGATAAAAAAGATTTGGAAATAGGTAAAAGTGATGATTACACAACATTATAAATATATTTAATGCCACCAAATTATACAGTCAAAACAATTATAATATTAAAAGAGAAAACCAATTACAATACTAATTTTAAGTTTCATATATTTTGCAAAATTAAAAATTTAAAAGCAGGGAGTGCTGGTGGCCTAGTGGCAAGAAGCAGCACTGCAATCCTAAAGGTACATAGTTCAAATCCACCAGCTGCACCATGGGAGAAAGATGGGCAGTCTCCTCCCAGCCACTTACAGCCTCTGAAAACCCTCTGGAGAGTCAGCTGTGAGCTGGTTCTGACATGATGGCACATAACAACGAGAACTGACTTTTTTCTTTTTTTAAGTTGAATCAAGAATATTTAATGAATTATTTCACTAGCAACAATACTTTATGGAGCTCTGGTGGCCTAGTGGCAAGAAGCTGCACTACAATCCCAAAGGTACACAGTTCAAATCAACAAGATGCTCCGCTGGAGAAGGAGGGTCAATCTCCTCCTGTGCTAGTTGGATCCTATTCAGTGGTACACCCCCCAAAAAAAAGGAATATAATTTTTTTAAAAAATGAAATAGAACATAATACTTTATTAGTCAGATTGAAACAACTAGTAAAAATTGTTTTTGTAAAGGTTAATCAATGGTTAAATCAAAGGGTTAATCTTTAATAGCTTCAGTATAACCCTGACTGAGCAAGGGAAGTATATTCATATGTTCACAGTAGGTCCTAATGTCTTTTTTCTTTCTTTTTCATTTTTATTTTATATTGGTTTGCATACAAAATTCATATACATTGTGCTTCCCATGTTCTCTCATTCACATTGTTTGTCATACAATCATCCCCATACACTGTGCTTTATAAAATTAATCCCCATTGAATTATGACCACCATTACCCCATCTTTCCAGGTCCCTGCTGGATCGATCCTGTTTCCTTTATCCCCTAGTGTCTTCTTAACACTTCCACACACTTGTGTATGCCTGAGAAAGATAAGCCTTTAAATTGCTCATTAAGGATTTCTATGAATGATACTGAATGCGTTCACACTGAGCAAAGCTACAACCAAATAGGGAGCCTTTCCTTCACCCCCTGCACCCCAGTTAATTGGCAAGACCTTCCAGTGCTATCGCCAAAGCATCTTCCCAGCCCAACCTGCTTCTCGTTTGTCTCTTTTGCAATCACTCTATGCAAGTCACCTTTCTCTCTCTCTCTCCTGGATAATCACAGTATCATCCATTGGATCTGCTATTCAACTACTCCTATAAATTATTCTGTCTTACAATCAAATATACTGTTCTTAGAAAAATCAACTGTATCACTTCTTTGTTTAAAATTCTCCAGTGTCTTCCTATTATCTTTAACCAAAATCCAAAAGTTAATAGGCCCACAGGGCCCTACTCCCCTGACCCCTGTCTACCTTTCTAACTTCATCTCTGTCATTTTTCCCCTCACTGACTTAAGTTCCTTCACAGCATCCTACCTATCTACGAACACGCTAGATTCCTTCTTGCCTTAGGTCTTTTGTAAAACTCCATTTTGTCTGAAATATGCTGTCTCTAGCTGATAATTGTTGCTGTTGTTACGTGCTGTTGAGTTGTCTGCAACTCATAACAACTCTACGTACAACAGCCCTAAACCCTGCTCTATGCTGTGCCAATCTTATTGTCTCTGACACCCCCACCCCCATTACCCCAGTCACTGAATCAATCCATCCCATCAAGGGCCTTCCCCTCCTGCGCTGTCCTTCCACCTTCCGAAGCATGACGACCCTCTCCAAGGACTGGTCCCTCCTTTCAATCTGTCCAAAGTGTGTCAGACGAAGCTTCAAAATCCTTGCCTCCAAGAGAAGCGTGGTTTAACCCTCTTGAGGACAAACCTGTTATATTCAATACCTTTCCCAACACCACTGCTCAAAGACATCAATTCTCCTTCTATCATCTCTAGTCATTGTCCAGCTCTCTGATGCATACACAGCAAGAGATTGCAAAGATCATGGCCTGTATCAGGTGCACCTTAGTCTCCAGACTGACATCGTTGTTCTTCAGTACTTTAGAGAAGTCTCTAACAGCAGACTTTCCCAATGCAATTTGTCTTTTAACTTCTTTGATGCTGGTACCAAGAGTGTTGATTGTGGAGCCAAGCAAACTAAAGCTGTGAACAATCTCAGTCTCTTCACTATCCATCATGATGCTGCCAATCAGCTCAGTGGTGAGGATCTTTGTTTTCTTGATATTGAGCCTCAATCCATACTGAAGGCTGCAGTCCTTGACAGCTCACAGAATACTTGGAGGGCATTGCACTGCTCCAAATACTTCACATCTACTGATTGAAATGTAGCCAACACTCCAAGATAGGTACCATTATCCTCACTTTATCCACGAAGTTACTAAATGGTGAATTAACAGTGTTGGATTGTCCAATAAGAAAGGCAAGCACAAGCTTACTTGTGTTTAACAACTAATCTGTAAGGAACAATTTTGCATTTATATTCCATTTTCTTTTTACCACATCAAAGATTCTGCTTCTAGATCTGCCCGGCATCTGCCTCTCTCCCAAACCCACAGCACCTTCCTACAGAAACAAAGCCTTTTTGCGCATTTACAATCCCTGACAGTGACAGAGCTCAGTATACAGAGGACAAACAGGCTTACTTGTGCTTATGTACTAATCTGTAATGTGCAATTATTGGGGAATCTGTCCCTGAGCTGGGATTTGACACCAGCGCCTGAAGCACTATCCTCTGTGTTATTCTGTCACTTAACTGACTGTATCTCTCACAGACCTGCACAGGGCTGACCCCTGGTCTTTCTGGCTCAGCTCAGATGGTAGCCTCTCTTCCATGGACTTCCTGACATATCACAGTCATTCAGCCTCTCCTCTTCTGCTCCCCACCTTAGCACCCACTAGCACACCACCTTTTCTTTTCCTCTTAGCTATATGACTATGTGACACAGTCTTGCCAATTTTTATGTATTTGCTTACATTTATCTTTCCTCATGAAAATTTAAGTTTCTGAAGAGCAAAAACTTTGCCTATCCCATTCATTCCTGTGTTTCCTTGAACAGTGTTAGGTAATAAAAGGAACCCAATTAATATTTGCTGAATGAATAAACATACAGCCAAGATAGAATTTACACTCAATTGACATTTTATCTTACAACAATTTATTTTAAAACAAAGTTTCTAACATTATATTGCATGTAGAAACAAGGACATCTATAGTACAGTTTCTGAAGCAGTTAGGTACTGACTACCGCTAATACATACTTGTGCCCTCAGAGTATTCATAAATAGTCATTTTTATGGGTCTATTATATTTTGGAGGAGCATTCTTCTAAATTGTGCAGAACTTGTCTGTCAATTTGCTACACTGAGGTAATCTGGGTTTGCTGTGATTCTGAACCTTGTACCATTGGCAGATCACGTGCATAATGGCTGCCCATGGTGGACAGTGTTTGGTGGAGCTCCCAGTTTAAGAGAGGTTTGAAAGCAGGAGTGGCATTCACTTCCTAAACCACATGCCTCTAGAAACTCTATGAACTTGGAGAAATGACAATAATTATAGAAGTGCTTCAGGCTTTTTTTTTTCTTCAGGCTTTTTGTTCATAGCGTAGCTATGAATGGTGCTCAACTTGACGGCAATCAATAACAACATAGCTTGCTTGGCTCTACAATCAACACTCTTGGTACCTGCAGCCAGGAAATCAAAAGATAAACTGCAATGGGAAAATCTGCTGTCAGGGACCTCTCCAGAGTACTGAAGAGCAAAAATGTCAGTATGGAGAATAAGGTGAGCCTGATCCAGGCGATGGTCTTCACAGTTACCTGCTGTGCATCAAAGACCTGGACAATGAGTAAGGATGATAGAAGAATTGATGTCTTTGAACTGTGGCCCTGGAGAAGAGTACTGAACATACCATGTACTAAGAGAACAAACAGGTCTGGAGAAAGGGGGCATCCCTGACACACTCCTTTCTTGATTTTGAACCAAGTAGCATTACCTTGCTCTGTTCAGATGACTTCTTCTTGGTCTAAGCATAGCTTTTGCATGAGCACAATCAAGTGTTCTGGGATTTTCATTCTTCTCTCAACAGTAGCTACAATTTGTTGTGATCCACACAGTCAAATGCCTTTGCACAGTCAATAAAACACAAATAGACATTATTTTTTTTTCCTTTTCAAGGAGAAGAGTGAAGAGGAGGGGTGAGTAGGGAGGAAAGCATGCAACAATGTATGAATGGATATCGAAAGTCTCTGTAAACTTCCATTAAAATTTTTTAAATAAAGAAAAAGCAATAAAAAATTAAAAGAATATATAACAACAAAAAAAGTTTAAAAATCAGTGTTCAGTAAGAAAAAAACAAAACAAAAACAAAACCAACCCAAATTGACATTCTTATTCCACTCTTTGCTTTCAGCCAAGATCCATCTGACATTGTCAATGATGTCTCTATTGCTATGGCCTCTTCCAAACCCAGCTTGTATTTCTAGCAGTTCCCTGTCAATGTACTGCTCTAGCCAGGTTTAGATAATCTTTGGCAAGATTTCCTTTCGTGTGATATTAGTGATATTGTTCAGTAAACTGAGGAGGACTTGAGTGTCTGCAGATTTCAATATGGAGTATAGCTCAACATTAAGAAGACAAAGATTCTCACCACCCGGCCAATCACCAGCATCATTATAGATGGAGAAGAGAGTCAGGTTGTTAACAATTTCAGCTTGCTTGGTTCCACAGCCAACATCAGCAGTCAGGAAATCAAGTCTAGTTGAACTGGGAAAGTCTGCTGTCATGGACCACTCCATAGTGCTGAAGAGCAACCTTGGTGTGAGGACTAAGGTGTGGCTGGTCCAGGCGATGGTCTTTGCAATTGCTTGCTATGCAACAGAGAGCTGGGCACTGACTAAGAATGAGAGAAGAAGAATCAATGCCTTTGAGTTGTGGTGCTAGAGGAAAGTATTGAATTAATCATGGACTGCAAAGAGAACAAACAGGTCTCTCCTGGAGAGAGTGAAAGCAGGTTGCTTCCTGAAGGCAAGGATTTTGAAACTGCACCTCACACACTTTGGGCATATTGCCAGGAGACTAGTCCATGGAGAACATCATGCTTGGAAGGGTGGAGGGTCAGCATAGAAGAAGAAACCCTGGATGAGATAGATTGACATAATAACTGTGGTAATGAGGGTTGGTGTGTTTGAGACTGTGAGATTGGCTCAGACTGTGAGATTGACTCAGGATAGGGCAGAGTACACAGCTATTGTTTATCGGGTTGTTATTAGTTGTGTATGATGCAATGGCACATAACAGCAACAACAACAACAACAATATGTATTATTGAAATATATGTGAAAGTTGTTTTTTGAATGTGCAAGAGAATGTGATCAGGGCAGTAAACAGTTGGATAAGTGACTTGATGCTAATCAGTATAACCTGTGATAAGTCAATGAACCTAGTAGTAGTTACATTGGTATTACATCTGATTTCATTAACGTCCTTTTGATTTTTTCAATACTCTGAGCATGGCTCAGTAATGCTGTAGTAATTTGTAGTGTACTGTGAACATATAAAGTCAGGGATCCTCACTATAGGGAACGATTTCTAAGTATCAAAAACACTTTTCCTGGGTCATAAATGATAGTGCAGAGCTTATTATAAGTTTTTGTTTCTCAAATTCATTATCATATATATCACCTACACCCAAACTCCTTTGATAGTTTTCTGCCTGCTCTGTAAGATTTTTCTGTAGTTAAGCCAAATTTGCTCAGTATTTTACCACCACAAAACCACTGGTTTAACACTAGGAGTATGGCATGCGTAAGAAAACAAGATAAACGCCGGGCCAAAGAAATGGCCAAACTATTGACAGCCGAATTAGGAGTTTTTCATTTGGAAAACTTCCTTTCACATGCACCTTCTCCCCCAACGCATTCTGGAACTAAACACTAGAGAAAGGTAGAAGACGTGAAAGTAGTTGGACACTGAGGAAGCATTCACTACCCACATGTATGCATCTGCTTTCTTCCTCATTGCTCAAACAACTGTTTGTAGTTCTACAAAGAAAGATGATTGTTGTTGTTAGGTGCTAATGAATCGAATCCGACTCACAGGGACCCTATAAACAACAGATCAGAACCCCTGTGCCATCCTCAGCATCTCTGACACACTTGACCTCACTACTGCAGGCCCTGTGTCAATCTATCTCATGGGTTGGGGGTCTTGTTCTCTTCTGACAACCCTCTACCTTTCCAAGGAATGACCTCTCCTAGCAACATGTCCAAAGTCTAAGAACCGGAGCCTCATCATCTTTGCTTCCAAGCAGTACTCTGGCTGCACTTTTTTCCAAGATATATTTGTTTATTCTTTTAGAACAACTGAGTAAGTGAGTCAAAATCAATACACTCTTGAAAAGTAGAGGACTGAGGGAGAGAAAAATCTTCAGGAAAGGAAACCTATAAGACAGCAGTTAAAGGGAATATTATTATTGAGTAAAAGCACCTCAAATTAACTTAATTCCCTGCAGGAGATGGTGGCTATAAGTTCTGAGGTTAAAACTCTATTCTGAATTTGCACTTGCTATAGCAAAGACTGATTTCCTGACTGCTGGTGCCAAGAGTGTTGACTGTGGAGCCGAGCAAACTGAAGCTGTGAACAATCTCAATCTCTTCGTCATCCATCCTGACGCTG